>NC_039250.1:10703032-11003032 GCF_003368295.1 Carassius auratus
ACAGTTAGCTGTCACAGAATGTGTTCTTAAAGTGAAAGTTCACCAAAAATTTATCTTCTGTCATCATATCCTCGCCCTCATGTTATTCCAAAACAAGTTTGACTTATTTTTCTTCTGTGACACAAAAAGAGAAAAGACATCCACCACAGAACGGGCAGTTAATAAGAGAATAATTCATTTGAATCTGATTTTTCTCAGTGATTCGTTTGCATCAGTTATAGCTAACTGGAAATCTGTCTCTCACACAGAGCTATCATATACATTCACAAAACTTGAAATACAGTACACTAGTCAAGTAGATCACTTTCATGATACTTTTATGGTGTTTTGCCTCTTTTTGAAGCTTAAACACTTCAGTCCCCATTCAATGTAGCAGCATGGAAAAGCGCAACCAGCTAATCTGGAAGAAAGAAAGTCAAACAGATTTGCAGCAACCATTGACATTCTGGAGTTAACTATGCCTTTTATAAAAGTAGCGCTCTATTTCTCTCGTAGACTCTGACTAGCACTAGAATTTGCCGTCAAGATCAGATGGCACGCACGGATTGTCGTGAAGCAGGGCTGTGGAGCGCTGCCAACTGGTATGTCTGTAATGTGGTCATGCACTGCTTATCCGAAAGCCCTACAAAAACAAGCACATAACTCATATTTCTCTGAAACGGGTGCTACGGTAACCCTGCTAATTAGCAGCATTCGAAGCTAATCTACAGAAATGCTTTAAGACTAACAAGCGTTAAATAGAGAACAGCACAAATTCACCCATGAATTCCTCTCCCACATAAACACATTTCCAGATACGCTATCTTTTATTGTCCATTACAAACTCCACAATCAGCATTATCGTCAGGTGTTTCACCTCAAGACTGTACATTTGAAAAGTTTATTTGAGAGCTTGAATTACATACTTAAAAAACAGGATAGTCTGTGACATTAAAGAAGAAAAAACATCCTGAAAGAGAGCAAGATCTTAGTTCTCAGGGTCGTATAAGTGACAAAAACGTTCTAAAGTTTAAAGTAGCCGTATACATTTTCACAGCAATTTACATGCAATGTCAATATACACTCTCAGGAAAGGCCAAAAAGCTGTCACTAGGGTAGTAGTGGTACTCTTTCAAAAGGTACTAATATGTAAACTTTAGGTAATAATATGTACATTTATTATTGTACTAATATGCAATCTTTAGGGGTAAATAAAGTACAAAAGTTTTTTTTCTGGGTGTGTAGTATGAAAGAGGTTTCCTGTGCTGTTTTTTTACATGACACTCTTAAAAAGGATAGTTCCACCCAAAAATGAAAATTCTGCCATCAGAAGGGTATGTATGTCGAATACAGATACGGAAGAGAAGTTGTTGGTTGAATGAAGTTATTTTTGTTTATTTTATGCACAAGAAAAAACCCTCTTAGTATCATAAAATTGCGGTTGAACCAATGTTGTTACACTATGACTATTTTAGAGATGTCCTTATACCTTTCAGGCCATTGAATATGGTAGTTGTGTTGCTGTCTATACAAGGTCAGAGAACTCTCTGATTTCATCAAAAATATCTTAATTTGTGTTCTGAAGTCGAGCAAAGGTCTTACAGGTTTGGAACGAAATGAGGGTGAGTAATTAATAACAGAATTTTCATTTTTGGTTGAACTATCCCTTTAAGATGTCTGTTAGAATATCTACAAGGCTGCAGTGTTGAGAGAGAGTTTCTCTATTTGTATAAGGCTGGTTTGTGCTCTGCTTTTTGTGTCCGGGGAGGAGACGACAACTTGGATAACTCTAAGGTCAAGGATCATGACCCCCATCCCGAGTCAATGCATGAAGAGCCGTCTGATTTTAAAGACTCTTCTTGCCCTCACATTCTCTGTGTGACAGTAGAGTATGAAACAATTGTCTCTCTCACATACACATAATTAACCTGACCCGACACCCACATTTTCACTGTTGACAGAAAAACAAAACAGGGATGCATGAATTATGAGGATGTCATCACGCAGGCGATGCACGAGTATGTACTTGAAAGTATGTGTGTGTGCAACGGAATGATTGAGAAATGCTGTGATATCTAAAACTGATTTCACAATGCATACATGCTCAAACTAAAATGTTATCATCATGGAATGACTGACCATTATTCCATCATTAGATCATTAGATTCCTTAAAACTTTTTTAAAAAAGGAATAGTTTAACCAAAACTGAACATTGTTATCATTTAAACACATGTTATTCTAAACTTGGACTTCCATTTTTCTGTGGAACACAAAAAGAGATTTACTGAACATGTAGTCAGGGTGAATGCAATACATCACTTTTGATGCTTAATAAAGCACCCCAGAGTCTCGCACTTCCACTTTTTTGGTGTAAAAACTCTTGCTGATGTTTAATCAGTTTTTAACAAAAAAAAAAATCCTCCTGTTGCAAAGCCCAATGTTTCATACTCTTAGTTCAGCAAGATGAACTAGAAATATTTTATTTTTGTTGTTGAATGCTAGGTTAGCAAACCAATTGAAAAGGAGCATTCAAGTCTTAACATATACAATGGCTTTCCTCATTCTTCTGCTAGATGAACACATTATTCATATCAGGGGAATTGAGAAAAATGACAAGAAATCACACCAATTTAAGTATTTGGGGTTGGTCATATCTTTCGATATTTTGAAAGAAATGTGTGCTCAAGGCTGCCATTTATTTAATAAAAAATACAGTAATATTCTCCATGTTAATATATTTAAAATGCAAAGCATTCCTGTGATGGCAAAGCTGAATTTTCTGAAATTATTGCTTCAAGTCTTCAGTGTCACATGATCCTTCAGAAATCATTATAATAGGCCAATTTAGCGCTTAAGAAACATTTCTTATTATATGTGCTGAAAACAATTGTGCTGTTTAATAATTATAAAGTTTCTCCTCCAAACCCACGGCCCCCAGTGAATCTCTGCTATAGGTAAAGACACAAATAGCTGCCTGAGTAATGTTTGCCCTTAGATTTATTCAAAAGACAGAGAACACACACATACACAAAAGAATTTCACTCCCTTTGAGCCTCACACCAAACAAACCGAATAGTGATGTGAGAGCCGAAGGCATTTCTTTCAAAGCTGAATCCCATAGAGGTGTGCAGTGTGTGTCCTTGGGGCCGGCCATGATCTCAATGGCTTCTGGGGCCTGCTATGATGTGTTTCACAAGCATGCAGCTTCTGTTTGTGCTGGCACATGTGTTTAATGAGAACGCAGTGTGTGTGAGTGTCTGTGTGTCCATGACCGTGCAGTGTGGGATTTCGGATTGAATGGAGCGATGAATAGTGGATTATGCTGAAAGAAGAGAATTGAGGAAGAGAAAGAGGCAAGACAGCGGGTGAGAACGACAGACAATATAACCACCGGCCCACTTCCTGTTTTCAACTGATCAACCAAGCAGACAATTGCACAGCGAGATACAGAAAGAGAGAGAGAGAGATCAGCTTGTCAGATGTCCCGTCTCGCTTTTCTCTAGCTGGGATGAGCATTTAGTTCCAGACGGTCTTTGTTAAGCTTCTAAAAGCAGATAATTAAACCATTAACCATAAACCATTAGGGGCAAAGCATCACCTCTACATCCTCTCTTTCCGCCTTTCTCTTTTCAGGACGTCCCCTTTCTCACCCGTCACCATTTTCCTTCCATCTCTCTTGCTCCTCAGGAGGCGGCTAATTGAGAACACATTGGTTTGTCTTTGCTGCGGTTGTTCATTCTGCCTACTGATTTATTAGAGCGAGGGTCGCTTGACAGGGCGGTAAGTGAATCGACGGGTGTTAGCTGGTGAAGGAAGGGGTGCATCTTTTTTCCAATGACCTTTTTTATGTTCCGTTCTGTTTTAATCCTCCCTGGCTTTCTATTCCTCTGCCTTGTTTGGGTATCTGAACTGTTGAAAGAAATTTGTTTCTGTGGGACAGCAGCGAGACATGATTGAGAGAGATGGGACCCCACTAAACAGGCACCAAGCCAAATCCAGATCTCTGTATTTTCTTATAGTTTTATCATAGCTGACACCATACTGCAGACACACCCTGCCTGCAGGCTTTAACTTCACCCAGACACTCTGGAAGAGACTGTGTCATACTATTTCCTTTTATTTGCATGAATACTGTTAGTCAAGTGTCTTGCTCCTAAAGCAATGGAAATTCACTTCATAATAATATTTCACCCTCTCGCTGAACCTTAGAATTAAACTCCCTTTGCATGTCAACTGAATATGGTTTGTGCTGTCAAATATAACTCCTTTTTCAAAGCTTGTGACAAAACTTATAACATTTCACACTGAAATTCATTTTGAGCTTCAATTTTCAATAAATGGTCTTGATAGACTCGGAAGACCTTTTGAGTTCTGGAATACATTTTTCATAGTACAATAATACAGATGAATTTTAAAATTCTAGCTATATGTAATGTTCCTGTAGCTCAACTGGTAGAGCATTGCGGTATCAAGCGCAAGGGGGTTCGATTCCCACGGGAACACATGATAGGTAAAAATTGAAAGCCTGAATGCACTGTAAGTCGCTTTGGATAAAAGCGTCTGCTAAATGCATAAGTTTAATTTAGCTATGAATTGTTAAGAACGATGACCACTAAAAAGGCAGATATTTCAGTTCTTTATTATCTTGTCTAAATAAATAAAAAATTTAAAAACTATGAGGTATTCATTTTAAAATTAGGCATCATAACATTGTAATACACAGTATTAGAAATTGATATTTAGAGATTTGCTAAATATTATATTTAACAGTGTTTTTAAGATTATAAGGCAAAACCATTGTTGATTTTTTGTCAATTTTGATCTTTAATCTTGACTCTTTTAAACTTTAAACTAGAAGGGAAAACGCCCAAAGTAGGCTATAAATTTCAGATTTAATACATATACTTAAGTTATTTTTACAATTAAATATCCTGTATTGACCACTGGCAATACATTATATATATATATATATATAATAATAAAAATAAAATAATAAAATAAAAATAAAAAAAATTATATACACCGATGAACAATATCATGCATCCCCCTACTAGCAGAACACTATTTTAATATTACATATACTCTGATGAAAGAAATATTGAAATGCAGCCCAAAACCGAATGCATCATTTCATGCACAATATTCCCAGTAGGATCCCATTCAGACAGTAACATTCCAGAAGCCACTTCAAGATTTCAGTCTCCTGGGAAACTGTAGTTCAATGACACAACACCTCATCAGAGAGAGAGAGAGAGAGAGAGATGGGCTTCTTACTGATCAGAGTAAAGCAGTACTACATGAGCTGATAGAGTAGGAGTGATGGAGGACTGGAGAGGGAAGAATAATCTTTCTTTTTTTGGTATTGAAAAAACTGGCAGACGAGGAGGGATGGAGTGAATGAGAGAGGAAGGCTATGAAATCTGTTAACAACCTCTTGACTAATGATGAAGTGTGTAAATTAGGTGTGTAGAATCCGGCTGTAGAAAGAAACATACAGCACATGTGCAGACTGACATTGACCGATAGCATTTAAAGAAAAAACAACTTTAGAAAGCCTCAAACACAGTCTTCTAGTGAGTGCTCTTCTGAATCGTGCAAACATTCCAACACTGATATTTATACTCCTAAGAAAACAACACAGCTGCTACCGTTAAGCTTTACAAAACCGTCAGAACAGCCAATCACCAACTTCAGCCCAAACTCCCATCTTACTTCACCACAGAGCTGTCCTGCAGAGAGAGAGCAGCAGTGAAATCTGGAAAATTAGATCCTAATAGACACTAGGAAACATGTTAAATGAGTGCAATAGCTACTAATGCTATTTCTGCTGCATGCAGCGTGTAGATTTTGTTCATGCATGAAAAACTTTAATAACATTCTAGATTTGCCAAAAAATAATAAATATGTTATATATTTATAATTTTAACATGCTTCTAGTTCACAATATTATTTGTAATGATAATAAAACAATTAAAATATATATACATTTACAAATGAAATCTTAATGGTCATTATATGAACCATTTTTAACAGTCTTCCAACTGTTATCTATATCAAATTGGATTTGAATTTCAAAATAATATACATTCCTGACATGCATGCTTGAAATGCTGCTTTGAATTATTATATATATATATATATATATATATATATATATATATATATATATTCTGTGCAGACTGCAGCATGGATAATAGTCAGGATAATAACAAGCTGGGATACATGTTACAAGTCCAAAGCATTATGTGTATTGTAATTGAGGGCTGAAGAAAGTTAAAAGTGATATATGCAGCACTTTGACTTGACCAGCCATTCTGTCTGAGAGGGATTATAATGTAAATCCTGTAGATCTGTGATCAGGAACATGTGGCAAACATTACAGATGGTCCATCTCTGTTTTTTACTGTGATTATAGTCAGACCTCTGGCTGAAGGGAGATTACGTTAACCCTCATTAGGAATGTTTATCAGCCTAAAAATGTTTAAAACTGTACAAAGGACTTGAACTTAAATGGTCTTTAAATATATTCAGAGAACTATGGGACAGAATGCGCCATAACATATGCTGTGGGTGTCAAGAGCTTAGAAAATTCTGGATACTCTTTTGCATGAATATGAAGCTTTGGTCAAAACCAGAAATGAATGCCAAAAAGTAACACCACTGTTTGTTTAGATAATGGTGGTAAGATGTCATCACTTACTTTTTTCTCTAATGGCCATGTGGGGACAATGGAGAGGAAAAAAGCTAATTTAACTGCATCATGGTGTATTAGATTCAGGGAGTTTGTTGAATGCTTAACAGTGTCCCAGTTCTGTCTTCACTGCAGTCAAAATATTTAATTCCAAAACAACACACACAAATACACTTATGACAGAGCTGGTGCCAGAGTGAGGATTACAAATCTGGGCTGGCAACCAAAGTCTTTGGTTTGAACCCTAAACTATAGAGTTACTGAATTTCTCCATCTCCCTTAAGCACTCATTTAATAACTAGAAACGGACAGAGAGAGACATATCCTACCCTCCGGCTGTGTAAATATATAGAGAAGCTCTGTCATGTATAGCCAAAAACATCTAGTATTGGATATGCAGCATCCTCTGGACTGAGAAAGAGAAATGGGAGGGAAAAACATCCCACCACAATAAACGCTCAGCCTGCGGGGGCTGACGACGAAGCAAAGGGCAGACAAATAATTGATCTACTGACTCAATTAAAACAAACAGAACAAAAGAACCGCTTTTAATGCAATCATAATTACACACACAGACACACACGCAGAAAATAAGGCTATGAAATGGGACAGCCTTAATTGCTCCACCGTGATTGATACACCGTGAATGCATCCTATGGATTTGGGACAAAAAAATAAATAATACTGTACCATAGCATAATATTTGGAATCTTTGTCTAATCGATGTTGTTCACAAGCTGTTTTTCATAATAGCCAGGATTCAGTGTACCTTATACTATGCAGTATACATTCAATATATTCTGAACATAGTCCAATTACAAGTAAGCATATACAAAATCAGAGAGTTTTTTTTTTTTCACTGGTGAACGTCAAATTGGTGAATAACTGGATTTGTTGTTGCTTGCAGAACACACACACACTGTTTCAGCACCCTGTCTCACCCTAATGCCCAGTCAAAACACTCAAACGCTGACAGAAAATGTCAGTTCTTTATAAGAGACCAAATATTCTCCAGCTCCATCACTCCCAAGAAACAACAGAGTTATATGGCAAAGCGGTGGAAGGGAGGCAGCAATGGAATTAGAAAATGACAGATGGCAGAGACTCACTGGAATATATAGGTGTTGGCAATGTGTGTTTATCTGAGGGAGAAAAGCGAAGCACAAGAGAACGTGTTAAACACATTTCATCAAGTAAAGTGGCGATGCTATTAGCCTAAGTTGTTTGGTGACAGTTTTGCCCTTTTTACCCAGTTTACTCTCTGACCGATCTCCTCCCCTGCCAGGGGCAGCTAATGGACTCATCCATTACAGTGACAACTGAGCTGAGCGCTAAGGACCGGCCCACGAATGGAAGCATGGGGGAGGAAAGGTGAGATAAATTAATGGTTTTCAGCAGCTTGCTAATTACCCCAAAAGTCTATTAGCCTCCGCCCCCCTGAACACATAAACACAAACACACTCTTCACACCCTATGAGAGTGTAGTAATGTTTTCAGGATTGCACAATCTCACACAACAAATCACTCACATCCCTCACTCTAAGTAGTATCGCATTTCCTATCCAACACACTTAATCACAAGCAGGTGGAAATGCTCTTGTTTAATGTCCTCTACTCACTCTAATCCCATCCAGAGCCTTCTGTCTAAACACACTGATAACCACACACGAGCAGCCCCACTACTTGTATACTCTTTCATTAACTGGTCTGACCGGTCAGTTCTCTCTTTCTCTGGATTGGACTCTTTTACAGTCTTTTTACACTTCTGCTCAATTCTCCACATTTTTATGTCAACAGAGACCTGGGGACCGAGACTGCAGGGAATTTAGTGAGACTAAAGTAACATTGTCTTTTTTTAAACAAGATATTGTACTGATCATCCAAAACTATTACAAATTGTTAGTAGTTGAAAATAAATATAAATATTAAATGATGTATTTATAAACCATATAGGTTTTCCTTTTCAATATTTATCCAGTATTCAGTTGAAACTTGTGTTAACAATTTTGAAACAATGTCATTGTTACCTATGATGACTAAAACTGGCATTGAAATGACCTAGGAACTAGTTTATTTATGATGGGCAATGACAGACATCCTATTGAAACAATGCAGAGGCAAGCACATATATTAGTCCAATAAATGAAAAAAAATCTATGCTAAAATAACATTTGATTAGTTTTCTTTTGTTAAGCATCAATTTGGATGGACACTGACCACTACTCACAGCAACACCCCGGTTTAGCACACCTTTACTTTGGGCTTGTGGTAAGGTGAGCCAGTTTGTGTCATTTCCTTTTACTAATTAATAGGTGAAAACAACAGAGCAGAGCTGTTATTCGCTTGAAGATCTAGTTTGAGATAAAATAAAACAACTTATATAAGGCTTGCAGTGTCCAAAAGCAACTAAAGAAACATGAACCAAAGTATAACAAAGATGTCTGAAGGATTTCATTTATGCTGTATTACTTTGCCAACTTCAATAGATTCACTGCTTCAAGCTGAGTCATATTTATGGCCGTTGATTCAACGTACCCCAGGCCTACTGGAGCTTACCCAACTCCAAGCATTCTGAGGGGATAAAAAGCTTGAGCCATCAGATAACTTTCATGTTTTGGTTTAGTTGTCACATCACAGCTCATGGGAGCACCAACTAAGCTATGGCTCATTTTACCCCAATGTGACCTTAAACCTACTTCCTCTAATCTGCTTCTGCTTTTCATCTGCTTTTCACCCCCTGGCAACGATTTTCTGCTTTTGGGGTGTTTGTGTTTATTCTCAAATTCTGCCTTGCTCTTTAATCTTCCTTTATGAGCATGTCGTTCAGCATCTAGGCAGACTGAGACAGAGAGGAAAGACTTTTAATGATATTTGACCTGCCTAAGACCCAGACACCTACACCAAACCCGATCAAAGGAGGAATAATACAGACCTTTCTCTCTCTCCCTCTCTCTTACACAGTGGCTGTGGCAATGGTCTCAGGTGACCTGTTGTGTTCTACTTCTTTCTCTGTGGGTCATTAGCAATGCAATCTTAACAGGGTATAAAGCAATCTGCCCCCTGAGACTGCCAGAATATTGAAAATCCACATGCTACAATTGGCCATAAAACACTGTAACATAAAACGTGCCACAAATGGCAGACCAGAATACCTAACATAACCTAATATAACAATATAAAAAGAATTTTAAACAAAGTTCATGATAGAAACACAAGAGCTGAATGAATATGTCAAAGAGGATTTGGAGATTAAGTGTTCAAAGGACAAAAATGTTGCCAGACTATGAAACAAAGAAATCTTTGAGGGAAATACCTTTCTTAAGGGGCTGCAAGTGAAATGGACACGAGGGTCTTAGACATGTGAGCTTGTACAGCTTCCAGCAGAGCAAGCATGCACACCTGGATCTATGGGAATAAACACTGGCCAAAATAAATATCACACATTTCTGTCTCATATCATGTTTATAAATATGGAATGTTGACGATCTCTATAGATACATTTCAGAAACTAGAAAATTGCTTTTCGTTCTTTTCTTCTGGTTTCCATCCTAAAGGTACTTTTTTCATAATCAAACTCATTTAAATCTACAAACGATCACCATATATTTGTATTTAAAGTCAAACAGATTTGATCAAAAAATATTGGCAAGATCATTACTGTCCATTAAAAACATAGTAAACATAGAGAGTAAACAGCTCACAAAAGATAGTGAATGTTCAGATATTAAGTTCAGTATCACAGTACATGAACTCTGATTTCTAAACATAATTACTTCATCCTTTGGCATTTGACCCCTTATTTTAGCAGTGCTAATTTAACATGGACTGGTCTGTCCCCTAGTGGACAGAGACCTGTATAACCTTTAACTTCAGGCTCGGTGCAACATTCATGAACATCTACAGTTTTGGCAAGAATGTCAAACACAATATGTGCAGACAAAAAAAAAAAAGCATTCGATTAATATTTTCATATACGTTTCTGAGAAATGTTGCTTCAGTTTAAATGCTCTTTAAACCACAGAACGATGTTGAAGAAGCAGTCAGACTGAGTGTTGACTTTAGACAGCGAATGACCCTCATCACTGTACCACAATAACCTGAGGGATAGACAAAGAGAGAGAGAAAGAGAATTTGTGTGATAAAGACAGGAAAAAAGAAAGAGAAGGCTGAACACTTCAAAATAGTGATTAGTGTTTGACTGCATTGGGTTTTTCACAAGCCAAGGCCAAACATTGCCAAATGAGACCGATATTTATTTAACTGAAAATGTACTAAAACAACATACAGTTTCGTAGGTTTTGGGTTAGAAAGATTTATTTTTCTTTTTTTAAGTAATGCATTACATTGATAATCAGACATTTATAGCGTTCCAAAAGATTTCTTTTTCAAACAAATGCTGTTCTTTCGAACTTTCTATTCATCAATAGTCCTGAAAATTCTTAAATATTTTACAATATATTAAAATAGAACAGTCATTTTAATTTATGGCTGCACAATTAATATAAATTTAATCGCAAAGGCAATACATCGTGATTAGGCAGAAGCTGCGAGATGCAAGGTTCTGTGATCAGTAGTAAATCTCCATCTGAAGGTCAGGGGGCGCTCTAGCGCTGAAAACCCATATATACCCCAAAGAAGAGACCTAGGAAATCACTGGTGATGAATAAATAGTTTTAACTGCTTTCATTGATTTAACGTGACTAATAAACACACGACTACAGCAATATATGGTTTATTGGCACTCTTATTAGTATCATTTTCATCATAATAAAGTATACCTATAATAAAATGCTAACCGACATAGTCTATATCACAGTTATTATTATTCTAAGTCACATTATCTCACAGAAGGATTTATTTTAAACACTCGACTGATGTCATGAAGTTAATTTGGAGTTAAAACATTATTAAATGTGGTATTTTCACATGCTCTGTCATTATCACTGTCATTATCGCGAACGATGAATTCGATTTCGTAATCCTGCAATTATGTGGTCTGCGATTATGAATGCGATTTTGCATAGCTTGTCAGAGAACTACGGCTCTGTGTAGTAGATGCTCCTCCACCTGAGAGCAGGTGATGGAGATTTACTGCTAATCACAGAACAGTCTTTACAGTCTAAATGCGCATGACAATTGCGATTAATCACGTACCATTAATTGTTAACACGATTTCATTTTGTAAATACAACTGTATTTTGATCAAATAAATGCAGCCTTGGTGAGCACAATCGACTTTTTTAACTTAAAATAAAAAAGGAAAAAAGAAAATCTTTCTGATCCCAAACTGTATCATACTCTGCAAAAATAAATTTCTTATCCATCGACAATGTTGTTGTAGATGCCATTTATGGCCAATGCCAACATCTCAAAATGGCCAAATGTAATCAGCCTAATCTTAACACTATTAATAATATCAGTGTAATCTGTGTGTTTATTAAATGCAGTGTACCTGACGGGTGTTTTCCTGCTCTTGAGTGCTCTGTAGAGCTCCAGACCCTGGTGAGGGGATACTCTCCTGTCTCTTCCACCCAACATCAACAACACAGGAGCACGGATCTAAACACACATTTACACAAACCATATTAGGATCTTCTATTTAGATATTAAGCTTTTGCTACCCCAAAAATACTATATATTAAATCACTTTTCTTTTGTGTGTGAGTGTGAGTAAGAGTGAGTGTGCACCTATCTGACCATATTTTGGGGGAAAATATATATCCAGAAGCGAGTTAAACTTAACAAAGCCTCCCATTTTGGAGATGTCTTTATTTGTAAAAAAAAAAAATATTTTTTTTTTTCATGTAAAAAGGTTTTTGTAAGGGTTCAGCATTTATAAATAGCTATATTGAAACATAAGTCTATGCAATATACAAATTTAGATTAAGTTAGTAAATGTGTGTGTGTGTGTGTGTGTATACCTGTGCAGCGTGTATTATGGGTGACTTTTCCAGCATTGAAATGAGAGACTGTGATGTGGGCAGCTGGTCAAAAGCATACTGAATCCCCACAGAGGAATATCTCCTGTAGAAGCAGCATAAGCACATAACACCATTACAGTCACCTTCAGCCACAGCAAACACTTTTCATCTTTATTAACAGGGTTATTAACGAATGTAAATTTGATTGTGTTACCAGTCTACAATATCACTGGTTCCAAGCAGTGTGGCTGCATTGATCACAGGGTTTCTTGCTGCACAAGCTCTGTAGAAATCTGGATACTGACCAACCAGATGGCAGGCCAGAAAACCACCATGAGAGCCACCCATCACTGCCACCCTATCAGGATCAAGGGTCGTCTCATTCTGCAGAGTGCATAACACTGCCCTCTGGACACAAAATATGACAAATTAGCACATTTTTCCTCAATATGCACACATTATATGTACATATACGCACATGGACATCTTTGACGTCTTGACTGCCAACGTTTCCAAGTAAAGACTCTATGGCATCTTGACCGAAACCAGTGGAGCCCCTGTAGTTCACTGTGACACACAAAGTCATTCTTCAAATCAGTGCTCATTCTATATTTTTTGATTGTGACAGGAACTAGAATGCTACATTCACACCCTACCCATCAGAACAGCAAATCCCAGTTTGGTTAAAGCAGCGGCCGTGGCATTCCAGTCAGCAGCAAAATGAGCATGAGGACCACCTGTACAGACAAATACTTCACTGATCGCTCACGTCTGTGGAATAATGACGTCATGCACAAACAATTGTCAGCCTTACCATGTATATTCACCACTAGAGGACTTTTCCTTCTCTCTGGAAGATTGTATGGCTTCAATAAAATTGCTCCAAAATTCAGTCCAGCTATATAGAGAGGAGGAAAGAGTAAAATCACAAAGAAATATTGCTGGTAGCAGCTGTAAATCTGATGATGCATCTATCTTCCTCACAGAACTGATGGTTCTCCTCCTGAGAAGGGGGTGTTATCAACATGGGCTGCCAATCAAATCCCTCATACACATCTGCTCCGCCCACATTACAAAGCTGCATGTCCTCAGACTGATCCATTGATGAGAGGAAACCAGCTTTCTACAGAAAACACACAGAGTTACAAGTAACGCAGTTTCTTCAGTGAAAGATGACTATTATAGAAAAGTGTGTGCATGTGTGTATGGTTGTACCAGGCAAGGAGGTTGATTTGGAGATGAGCAGCTCATCACCATCAGGTCTTTTTGTATTGTCAAAAGCTGCACACTGCCGAAATCATCTACCAAACACACACACACAGAATTAATGACTGTCACAATTGGCAAGAGACATAGTAATGAAACTGACAGTAAACTGACCAAATGGCCTTAGAATATCTTTCGTTCTTATGGAGTCCGAGCAGACATCACATCACTCCATATTTACACTACCTAGTCTTAGCGCATCAAGTCCGCACACTTGTGTGACTCTTCCTGTGGTTCTGTCAACTGAGAACACCGCCTAGAAGAACAGATGGTGCAAATCACAAAAGAAACTCAGAAACCACACAGTGCAGAAATGGGAGACACATAGGTTTTTAAGGTATTTAACAGTGTGCCAATTTTTTTCTTCACTATTTAGGTCAAGTACTGGTATTTTTGTGTACGTGTATTTGTTTTATTTACCTTATTGTTTTCACAGGAACTGCTAAAGAAGATTCTCTCATTGTCTGCAGACCAGCATTGAGATGGCAATGATTCATATATTCCAGCAAACTGACCTGTGAAAGGACATGACATCGCACTTATGTCCATTGTGAAAGCGCTATTTAAATGAGACTGACTTCGTCACTTTTCAATGTGTGTGCATGTGTTTTCTTTTAAATACCTTTTTCTGCTCTCCTCACCACATCTACTAAAACTGAAGTGCTTCTGCTCTTCATATCATACTAAAAGACATTAAAAAAAAAGAGTCTGATTTAGGGTCAGTAAAATTAATTGTATTTAAATAAGATTAATCTTATTCAGAGTCTCTTGTGTTAACCAAGGAAAATACAGTAGAATCAGATAATTCTTTGCTTTGTTATTTTAATATTTTTTTCCTGTGATGGCAAAGCTGAACTTTCAGTGGTCCTTCAGAAATCATTTTAATCATGCTGATTTGGTGCTCAAGACACTTGATATTATTTCTTATTACTATCCCTTTTGAAAATAATTGTGCTTCTTAATATTCTTGGGGGGAAACCAGGCTACATTTTTTTCTAGATTCTTAATGAATAAAGAGTTCAAAACAACACCATTTATTATAAAGCAATTCATGTATGATATATTGAGCTGAATGTTCTCACCAGCATCATTCTCAGGCACTGACGATGTGGTCCAAACACCTGTCCCTGCAAGTATACGATCCAGCAAGAGTCTGGACTCATTCGAGGGCTTGAAACGGACACACTTTCAGCTGACAAGCACTCTGGCAGAGACAGGTCATATTGGACAAAGAGAAGTTACAGGACCAAGAGTTCTAATTTCACAAACTTGTATACAAGTCAAAGCCCAAAGAGTGAAGAGAGGGCACTTAAAAAGGTGCTTACACGTAAACCTTCCTATAAAGATACATACCACAGTTTCCTTTCATATCCAGGTAGTAGAGAGCTGATCTGGAAAAAGCATATAAGCATCTTAATAAAAACTAGCACTTGAGGGATTATTACTGGATCTATATTTCTAAGGGGAAATGATAGCTGTTGAAGCTCTCTTTAACTCAGCCCTCACCTACGATTAGAGCAGAATTTCAGGCCCAGTCTGAACGGCTCATTCCATTGGCCCACAAACACCACGCCCCTTCCATTAGGTGCCCACAGAGCCTTAAGAGAGAACAAGGACTATTTTATAATTCAGTTAGCATTTACAACAACTGAATCTGAGATTGCTGATATAACTTTTTCTGTGTATGGCATAACATACCTGTTTATCAATTAGACAAATGAAAATTGTCATGTATATCTGACTCACCTGTCCTGGCGATATATGTGGAGGGACGCCAGCGTATACGATAACTGCTCCTTTGTTGAGATCAGCCACACACAAGACAGGACAGCTCTTACCCACCAGACCTTCACCCCAGTCTTCAACATAGATGTTCTTGTCCTGAGAAATGCACACATGACTTCTTTTAAAAAACTTGAACGCATGTCTTCAAATGTCTAGCCATAACGGATATTGTATGAAAGTATATCTGGGAGAAGACCTTTCACCTGTTCCTCAAGCAAAACTAGCCCACCATCCTCATTGGCTGATGCAACTGATGAATGCGCTGATGGCTCCACCCTCTTTTTTTCAGCCACATATAGCAACTTTTTTTCACATGGTGACCAGACCAGACATGCAAACTGAGCTAATGACACACAAAGACACAGTACAGGCAATCAGACAGATATCCTTGAACAATAATCTGGGCCACTGACTACTATACTATACTGGTTACTATAAAGCATTATTAGTTTCCAAATTATAAAATGACTCAGCGTAAATGTGTATCTTCAACTACACAACCATTCAAAAGTTTGGGGTCTGTAACAGTGCTGCATTTATTTGCTAAAATATACAGTAAAACAATAATATTGTGAAACATTATTTTTCATTTTAAATAACGGTTTTCAATTTCTAAATGTAAGTTATGATGGCAGAGCTGAATTTTTAGCAGCCAATGCCAAAAAGCCAGAGTCATCAGTGTCAGTGTATTTCAGAAAACATTGTAAAACTGTATGCTAATTTGGTGCTCTTGAAGCATTTCTTATTGTTATCAATTTTGAAAACAATTGATCGGATTAATACTTGTTTAAACTGTGATACATTTGTTTTGGATAAATATAAAGTTCTAAAGAACAGAATTTATTTGAAATTTTGTAAAAATTTTAAATTATATATGACTTTATTGATAAATCCTTGTCCCATTAACTTTAAGTAGAACTCAGAGTCAGTACAAGTTCTTGGTTTTTTTCTTTACGACAGTTGGTGATTTGAAAGCCCTGGTGTAAAACATGGACAACCAAGTGTTTCTTACCATCTTCATATACTTTTCCATGTTTATTTAGAGCTGTAAGGTCCAAACTTTTCTCCAGACCATTTTGCCCCCAAACCTACCAAATGAAAAAAAGAATATTAAGAATCATCTTTTAATAATTCAATATTTTGATATCAAAAATAGCCATTACCTCCAGGTACTGATGTCCTGCATCCTCCCGGATGACAGCTTGAAGAGTCCCAGAAGGAGAATGGCAGCTGAGCAACCTGAAAGTGATGATGTGTTGTTTAGGTGTGTTGTTTACTTGTAGACCTTCTTTATATCTCTTGAGATAAATGAATATCTGAATATAATTTATGCATCTCCTACTCCTTCTCTATGTGTGAGCTTGTTCCTGACGGCAGCACATGCTCGATTGTGTCATGTTTACACAGTAGAGTCCATCTCTGAGAGAAACACAGTTTTACCCCTCTCTCCAAATCACACTGACTCCAACCTGCAGAAGAAAAACAAACAAAAAAACGTTAAAAATGCAAGCATCATGAAGTCATATAACTAATTAAATAGAGAAAATAAATAAAACCACATGACAGAACTCTCCAATATACTTACGGGTCAATATGGTGACACAACGCTTTTCACTGGCAGTGTCCACCAGCTCATCAGCGACCACAGAGGCAGAAGTGGGCACTGGAAAGCTGATACAGTGTCTGAACACAGCTCTGATTTCACTCTCCATTGCAATCTGAGACCACAAACATATAAACTATGAGTCATCATAAACAGAAAACAAACATGAACCTGCCTTTCTTGTTGGCTCACACTGTAAAACAGCCAATTTTTGTCACTTTAGAGTCCACTGACTCATATGAACTCGTATATGAATCATATAAACTACTGAAGTACATTCTATCTCACCTACTATAATGCTCAGCAGGATTCAAACTTACTATTTATGCAATCCAAATAATTAACAAATAGCTATAGTTATACATTTAACCAACATTTTGCGATATAAAATAACCTATTTTTTATTTCACTGGTGTTTAACGCTTTGATTACGATATTACGCTTCCAGTGATCTCATTAAAAAGATGTATTCTTTCAATAATAAAGCAACACGTTAATAAAAGAGAGTGACCAAACGTTAAAAAGTAGCGCCGTTTACGTTTGCACCTTAAAATAGATGTGGGTCAGCTGGGCGCAAGCGAAATCTGGCTGAAACAACAACAACACAGACGCCACCGCAACGCATTTCACCAACAATAATCCACACCGGTCCAGTGAATTGAAGTGGACAGTCGTGACAGAAGAGTGAGATCGTGGAAAATCGCTGGAGCGACGGTGAGAGCCGATGTTTCAACCGCGGACAAAGCGCTTTGGCTGCGGACGCATCCATTCTGTCCACTGAGGGGGGTTTCGGTTTATTCAGCACACTTTCGACACTATGAGCTTTATTTTTCCTGCGCCAATATTAAAGTACTCTTGAGTTTACGCATAAAAATATATTCCATAGTATCATGAAAAAAGTAGTGGGGATTGTTGCATGTAAAATCACTTAAAAATGTATTTTGGTTTCCCATCAGTTTTAAGATATTGTGATTCCGTTTGGGCTGTATAAAGAATGTCTGCAATGTTTGTTACTATATATCTTTAGATTGAAATTATTCATATTGTTTCTTTAACTACTTGTTTCCTTAACTACTTCTTTAAATTGAAACTATTTAGGCTTATTATTTATATTTATAAAAAAGATTTGTTATTTTGCTATTATTTAAATGTGTATAGAAGACATTTTTAACAATGTTCTGTATAATCTTTTCTTCAAAATATCAGCTTTCGTGTTCTCCAGAATAAAATAGTCATACAGTTTGGAATAACATGAGAATAAATAAATGATGACAGAATTTTCATTTTGGGTGAACTGTCAGTTGGCTGTATTTTAAAGCAGGGATCCTGAACTTTTCTGTGAAACAAACCCCTTTTGACATCAAATTTTTAACACTAACATTTTAAGTTAATACTTTGATAATTTAACCATACATTTGCACATTCCCAGTTCCTCTGGGAACATTCCTCTGATGTCAGTATCTGCCTGGTCACATGAAATGTAGGTAAAAAAAATAAAGTGTTTTTTATTTTGTTTTTAATCTATATGTATTTGTTTTAATTTAACTCAAAAATTCAATGCACTAAAGAGTAAAAGGATGAACTTCTCTCACCTTCTGTTGTTGTCGCAAAGCAAGTCTCTGTTGTTTGGGGTTTTTCACCTGAGCAGAAGCAGATTTCTCCTGGTTTGACACATGATCTGGGTGCTTCCTTCTTAAATGCACCTGCAGATTCTTCCTGTGCAGCATTAAACCACAGAACGGACACAGATCTTGTACATCAGATCTGGATCTTTTTTTTGGGATGGTGCTTTCAACAGATGTGTGTCCAGAGAACATCTCATTTACCAAAGTCTGTATGGCTACATCAGCCTCTATAGGATGAAGATTGGCAGCAGCATTTGAGACAGTGGTCTCTGTGACATTATGATCCACTACAGAGAGATCTACCACTGAAGGATCTCCTTCATCCACTGGGGACATAGTTGGGTCATCTGTTCTCAGCTGCTCCTCCATAGTCTCTCCTTCACCTGAGATTAAAGAGAGTAAGACTATCAAACACTCTGATCAGAGGACATGGATATGCACAAGACTGCTTTTCATAGTCTTGTTGTCAGCATGCCAGACTGACAGAGAATCCGACTTTTGGCTGGAACACACAGCATGGCTTTTAGATTTCTGAACAGATTATAAAACAACATTCTTGGTATATGTTTGTTTACATAGAATAACTGGACATCATACAATAAACCACTGAAGATCAAAAATGACCAGACTTTCAAGCCGCTGTGAATGCAACAAATGAAACATGCATGACAATTGAAAACACTGCTCTCTTAAAATTGACTCAAATGATCAAACGTGATTGAAATCCTGTGACTGGATGGAATGACAGTCTAAACAAATTCATCATTTTTCAACCATTTTTGTCACAATGATGAAATAATAACTGAATAATTTTTTTAATCTGTGCCTGATATTACTTAGGTCAATTGTCACACTGGAAAGGTCAAGTCAAGCAAATTGCATTATGCTGAATATTTTCTGTTTAATGAGACTCACCTCTGGAGTTTTGGTCTGCCATCTCTGAATCACTGAGGCCCTGGCTCACTGTCTCCTCACTTACAGCCTGCAACAACAGCACAGGGTGAATAGAGATATAAATGCATAAAAAAAGAGAAAAAGAAAATAGAAACTTACCCTTTTATGGCACAAGTGTTCCCCGAAGTATGCTTTACTTCTCCTGATTTTCAGAGCATCTTCAGAGATCAGATTCTTGTGTCCTTCACTGACAGGCATCTCCTGAGTACTGCCAGCCTCACATGTTGTCAGATGAAGATCTGGTGCAGGTAAACTCTCGTCTGATTTCAACTCGACAACTGTTACTTTGGGTTTTTTGTTCTCGCACATGGCCAGGTGTTTTAGAAAACCATCTTTCCTCATAAAAGTGGATGTGCAGCTAACGCAGTGAAAGTGTGGAGCAGTTCGGCACTTTAAATGACATTTAAAAATGAAGAACTCTGGTGAAAAAAAAAAGTAATTAAGTTAGATGTCAATTTAATACTAAGATTTACTTATGCTTCTATAAAATTCTATGCTTTAGAAAATTTTAATACTCGATGGAACATAACCATTCATTCCTGTGACTTCAGTTCCTGGGACACTTTCAGGTTAAATATATACATCTAAAAGCTTGTAATTTCTATTATTTAAAACTTGCCCTTGTGCCGTATCGCTCTTCTTCTGTGACCTTGCAAATGTTTTAAACATTTGCTTTGGATGGTGGGTTTGAACATGTCAGGCCCACAGAAAGGACAGTGGTACAGGGAACAGCAGTCCTCACATCTCACAAGAGTTGGCTGCTCCTCTCCTCGCAAAATAGTTTTGTGTAGCTATGGAATCCAAAGGATGTAAATGTCAACATTGTAAAACACCACAATGTGTCTCCTGATGAAAGGCATTTCAGACAAGTGCTTTGTACATTAAATTATGTCATTATGATAAAGTATGAGAAAATTACATTTGTCGACACCAAATCTATCTGAATCTGCCTTCTAAAATAGGAATTTCGATGTCAAAATATTACAATGTAATTTAAAGCGAAATTAATGTCAGTATGTGGCCAGGCCCAAAATATAATACGGGGGAGGGACAATCAATCAATCATTACTTTACAACACAAACGCTCTGAAATGACAGCTGATCCATCGACGGACTCCTCCAGCCACGGGCCGATTAGCAGGCCTGCAGCTGCTCACGTCTTGTCGTTACATCAGTCACTCACCTGTAGCGTTATAAGCTCTGTATTTTAAACTTGCTTATTCATTCGCGACACAACGCGAGTTGATAGATCCTCCCTTATTGTTAAGTATGCATAAATGTTGTAATTTACCTGTGTATGTTGACTTGTATGGCTGAACATTTTAGCCAAACTTCTTGTTAGGAGTCCGTTTGGTCTAAAATCTCCAAGGGGCAAGGAACTCGACCGGAAGTTGAAGTCGGGTGGGGGCTGCCATCTTTTAGCAGAACTTCACTTGCGTTAGCATTCCCATTGACTCCCATTCATTTTGGCGTCACTTTGACAGCGAATAACTTTACATCTGAGGCGTTTAAATACTCTGTTTGTCCATTATTTATTTCTAAAGATACACGAAAATGTATAAAGGGCTCCATTACCTTCTATGTTACATTATGGCCCCGTATAAACAGTTTTTGTAAAAAATAGGCTAACGATTGCGTCATAACCACTCGGCTCTCTGTCGCATTACCGTACAGACAGGAGGAGAAGCTCGCAGGCAATTAACTTAATATGGCGTACTGGCGTTACATTTTAAAATACTATACAAAATAATTAATCAGAATACTTACTCCTGCTCACTCACGACAAAGAACTCCCCGCTCAAGCTCGCCGTCTCTGCAAGATTAACGATGGCAGTTTTCACGCACAGCTACTAGAAGATTTACATCTGGCAGACAGGTTGCTGACATCGTCAAGCTTCGTCTGAGTCTGCGCGTCAGAAACGGAAGTGCTAAAAAACGCTAAAACTGGGCTTCATTTGTCTCAATTGAGTTCCAATGGGGTCGCTGTGTCCATTTCTTTTACTGTCTATGAAAATCTCGCGAGAGGAACCCATAAAAGGAGACGTGTAATAAGCTTTTCAAAATAAGAGTTAAAACGTGCATCGCCCTAATGACACTTAAAATGAAATACAATAGCAAATGAACGATAAATGTACACGTTTAAACTGACTGTAGCAAACACATTTTAATATACAATCAATATCAATTGCAGTTCTAGTCATCACACACTTACTTTCATAATTTGTTTTTAATAAAAGCTATGTTTTACTACAAATACAATTATGGCTGTCAAAAAGACTTCCAACTCAGTAAAGGATAGTTACGTAATTTATTCTGCTGCATACAGTACATTTGCTTCAAAGAAAACTTGTGACATGGTGGTTTTGGATATTCAGAAAGAAATTCAAAAGAATTGTTAAAAGCATGATCTAAATGAGCATACATGAGCTTGGGGTGAAGGTACAATAGTGTAAAAACTAAAATAAAAACCTTTTCAGAAGCGGAGTAGAATTAAGACGTGAAACATGGTTGATTTAGTGGTGGTGAGAGGTTTAACAAAATGGTCTACACTAACTGGTAAACTGCAGTCAGATATGTATTTTCATTTGTTTGCATCATCAGATCATTGGTGCATCAGCATAGTCCACTTATAAAATGCATATAGAAAATCTACAAAGAATAAATTTTTCTTGGCCTCTTTGTTTGCTGCAGAGCTGTAAAAAGTTTTTGACGTTTTGATAAAAATTCTCTTTTTCCCAAAAACACTTGGGGAGGTAACAGGTTTCAACAGAAAAGCTGAATTCAGCCTTACAAGAGGTTGTTATATTTCATGTTGGTTTAAGTTAAGGATTCCTAGCTTTCACACTGTGATGTTAAATAAAAACACAACACTTCATACACACACCCAGCCTTTCACACTCACACACACTCAGACAGACAGACAGTCTCGCACGCATGTCCATTGTCAAGTCACTGGCTTGGCAGTATGTCAAAGTATAATTTCAAGTGAGCCGTGGGAATTTTAAGGATGTAGTGTTTCTCTCTGTCGCCTTCATCCTCACATTACGTCGGCACGTTTGTCCCTCACTTTGTTCCTTAATTTAGTCCGGGCCTTGAATGCAGCAGAGTTAAACAGATGCTGTGAAGAGACAAAGTAAAGTTATATAAATATGCACAGTGTTTATTTGTTTAGCATTTCTTTGGCAGACAGTTTACAAAATCAGTTGAATCTGACTTCACGCTGCAAAATAAGTCTTCCCCTCATGTCAGTGTCACTTTTTGTTATTTATTACATTAATAAGTGAAAGGTTCAAGATTACCTTCTCTGTGCGGGAGATCCTGCTTGCTTTGACAGACGCATCCAGGATGAGAGGAGGTCCAAGTCCAAAAATATCCCTCAACAAAGGATTAAACTATAAAAAAACAGACACAAAAACTTATTAAAACAAACACTACAGAACAGTGGTTCTCAAACATGAGGCCGGAGACTCAAGATGACTTGATATAAATTCTATAAACAGCCCAAAAAAAGCATTAAAATAAGGAATAATAACTAGTAATTCTACAAATGTTCTACAAAAAAAAAAAAAAAAAAGTAAATATATGAGGTAGCATAATTATGAATAAATGTGATTTCTATCACTGGAAATGTCAAGTAAATTAACAGAATTTTAAAATACCACAGGTATTTTATAAAGAGTATACATTTTTCTAGTAATGACAAGATATAAAATGTGTTAGAGTAGAAATTGAGATTAAAAAAATTAATTTTATGATCGGTTTTATTTAGAACCAGAATTTAGAATTTAAATTCTGATTTAATTAAATATAGATACTTTTAGAAATACAGGTGCATCTCAAATTTGAATTTTGTGTTAAAGTTGATTTCAGTAATTCAACTCAAATTGTGAAACTCGTGTATTAAATAAATTCAATGCACACAGATCTATGGTTATTTTAATTGTGATGATTTTGGCTCACATTTAACAAAAACCCATCTCAACAAATTTGAATACTTCATAAAAAAATAGTGAATTGTTGGCCTTCTGGAAAGTATGTTCATTTACTGTACATGTACTCAGTACTTGGTAGGGATTTCTTTTGCTTTAATTACTGCCTCAGTTCAGCGGGGCATGGAGGTGATCAGTTTGTGGCACTGCTGAGGTGGTATAGAAGCCCAGGTTTCTTTGACAGTGGCCTTTAGCTAATCTGCCTTTTTTGGTCTCTTGTTTCTCATCTTCCTCTTGACAATACCCCATCGATTCTCTGTGGGGTTCAGGTATGGGGAGTTTGCTGGCCAGTCAAGCACACCAACACCATGGTCATTTAACCAACTTTTGGTGCTTTTGGCATTTTGGTTTTCAAAAAAAAAAACCACAATGGACCAACACCAGCAGATGACAGTGCTTCCCAAATGCTCATCTCAGACTGTGGAAACTTAACACTGGACTTCAAACAACTTGGCTATGAGCTTCTCCACCCTTCTTGCAGACTCTAGGACATTGGTTTCCAAACGAAATGCAAAACTTGCTCATCTGAAAAGAGGACTTTGGACCACTGGGCAACAGTTCAGTATTTCACTGACGTTGTCTGTGGTTCAGCAAATTCTTTGACACGTCTGTGTGTGGTGGCTCTTGATGCCTTGACCTCAGTCCATTCCTTGTGAAGTTCACTCAAATTCTTGAATCTATTTGGCTTGACAATCCTCATAAGGCTGCAGTTCTCTTGGTTTGTTGTACCCACACTTTTTCCTTCCACTCAACTCTCTGTTAACATGCTTGGATACAGCACTCTGTGAACAGACAGCTTCTTTGGCAATGAATGTTTGTGGCTTACCCTCCTTGTGAACGGGGTCAATGATTGTCTTCTGGACAACTGTCAGATCAGCAGTCAAGTTGATTAGCATGGCACCATATTCTAATTTGTTGAGATTGTGAATTGGTGGGTTTTTGTTAAATGTGACCCAAAATCATCTCAATTAAAAGAACCAAAGACTTAAACTAATTCAGTATGTGTGCACTGAATTTATTTAAAACACAAGTTTCACAATTTGAGTTGAATTACTGAAATAAACTTTGCCATGACATTCTAATTTATAGAGATGCACCTGTATGTTAATTTAAACATGAACAAGCATGTTTAAATTTCTACAGTGCATTACTCATGTATAGATTCATATATTAATTATTTGAATTGTGAATTATAAAAAAAAAAAAATCTCTAGTACTACACAGTGTTATGCCAATGATGAGCTGCAATTGGTCATCCTCACCTGTAGGTGGTGTCTGACTCCAGACTCAAGCACTTCCTTAAAGGCATCATAAATCCTGTGGCGCATCCAGCCATCAATGTAGATGGCCTCAATCCCAAACTGGATCTTCTCCTCTGTGAAATCTTCATTCTGAAAGTAGGAGGGAATGTTTGGTCTGATGTCAGTCAATTTTTAAACCATAATCATCCTTGATCAACTCGGTTTATTAGCCCTGCATGCAAATTTGCCATTAAATATTTGGATGTAACTGACATGTTATTTAAAAACAAAAGGCATGAGTTGTGGGTCTCCTTTCACCTCTATGTAGTGCAGCACCTCCCTGAAGATTGAGCGTTGTTTCCTGCGGTCATTTTTAGCACGATGTTTGTTTCCATCAGTTGCCAAGTTCTTTAGACTGTCACACAATGCATCGCAGTCCTCATACTCAAACTCCTGAAACACCACACACATTACTTACACTGCCATCATCCTGACACTCAAACCTATACAGCATTACACAACACACACCTGATCGATGTCCCGTCCCAGTTCATACAGCAGAGCAATGGTCTCTCCCACAGCAATCCTGAAGTTCACCTCACTGCTTTCTAAACACGCGTGTAGACGTGGCATGTGGCTAAAAGACAGACAAAGAGATAGATCATATTACAGACAAATAAGTCTGTCTATTCAATCGGGGTCTTATCACATGGCTTTTTTCTCACCCTGATCAAAGCATTACATGAAAAATTCTGTATTTTGTAGTGACTCAGAACAGTTCTGGGTGATGTTGTTTATGTATTTATGTCCTCATCAAGAAGGCAGATGCTGAAATTACTGCAAGCCTCACATGCTTCAGTCTATGTAGTAAACAAACCCGCAAGTCTCTGCCATTCATTCATTCACACAGAGAACATGAACATGCGCAGAACATGCAGGATTCATATTTCAACCAACTTTTGTGGCTTAACATTTACAGATACTGGTCCATATGGCAATTTTATTTGATAAATTTTTTATGCTAACTTTGACAAATTCCGTGACTGTCCATGTTAAAATGTAAATTTCATTTTCGTGACTGGATTTTGAGATTCCGTCTGCGTTTTTTGCTTCGTGGAAATCATAGCGCTGTATGCATCAAGAACCGGGTTAAAGAACTTAACTTAAAGAAATCTGGTACCATCGCATTTTCATTTTTTTAGTACTGACTTGGTACCAAGTACCGGGTCTTTTGACAACACTACTATTAAGGTGATAATGCAAGAAAAAAATAAAACGTGAACTAATAACCACAGCTTCACAGAGGAATGTCAAACATTTTGATCATAACAAGACCACATTCAATGCCTAATTACTAAAGGGCAGGTCATATTTACTTTTATTCATTTATCAGACAATCATCCAAAGTGGCTTATAAATGAGGAATACAAAAAGCAATTCATCTTAAGGAAGTAATAACATGAGAGGTGCTAGCAATATAAAGTTATAGTATAAGAGTACAGCTAGAACAAGGAGGGAAATAAGAAATAGTGAGCATAGAAAAAGTAGTGTTTTTTTAAAGATCTTTGTATACTGATGTTTAGCAAGGAGATATGGGTATATTTGTTGGTCCAAACATTTGTTGTGCCCTATTTTTATCACTTATTGTGTTTTTTTTTGGGGGGATTCAAACTTACTGGTTCAGAATGGTGTTGATGCGTGATGCAGGACAAAGGGTGCAGAGCAAAGCCCAAGACTGAAGGGCGGCGCTGTGGAGCGCAGGGATCCCGGCTTTGACAGATGGCAGAGTGCCATCACCCAGGGGATATGCACCCACAAACACACTCTCCAAATGACCAATAGATTTGAGCAGATCCTGAAAAAGACAGAAGGAAAAAGACTTCTCCAAACATGCATATCTATAAATATTCATATGCTTTTAAAAAGATCTGACCATACCTCTGCATCTTCTGAGGCAGACACGTAGCAGCACATACCCAGAGCTCGAGCGCACTGACATAAGGGAAGTAAAAAAATCCCATTTTAAGTGTTAATGGAATCAAACAAATAAAAGTTTATGGATATATTGAGGCATTAACTCACACTCTGTCGAGCTGACAGGCTGGCACAGCTGTCAATCAAAATGGAGCTGAGGATGGGGCGGAGCATCTTAAAGCCCTCCTCGCCTTCAACTCCTCCCCCAAGCTGCACACACAAGAGAGCACACACTGTAGCAGCAGCGGCCTGCTCCTCTCCTCCTCCTGAAGAGAAGAACACTTTATCGAGTCAGTAAACCCAGCAAAGTAAGAGAAACCACAGCCTTGAATTTTCATGTAATGGAAAAAAAAAAATTATATATACACACATTTCAATATAAAGTAACTGGATATAACTCAACATTTACTTTCTGTCCACTGCCAGAAAGTAAATCTCAATTAATCAATTCACTGCAGAAAGTGAAGATAAAAACAAAATGACAGAGTTATGATGGCACTTTCGGCATTTGATGGCGCATATTCTCTCAGAGACGACCAGAGACTAATCTACTGCAACATATGCTGATAACGGTATTAATCTAACGGTTTTCATTTATTCCCTTAATATTTCTAATATAACATATTCATATAATAATATAAAATAAATAATATAAACATTCTGTTAAAAATTTTTTTTAAAGCTGGTGCATGAAAGAATCTTTTTATTGATGACTGAACTGAAGTGTTAATATTTTAAACATAAGCCTATAATTCATTGTATAATAGACTCATTTTAAAATACCTTTTTTAAAAACATTATTTGAGGAGTAATACATATTTATCCTAATCTTTTGTTATCTTCACAGTTAAGTCAGTTATTTGGTAATTATTGCAGGAAAAATAAATTGTAAAAATAACAGGCCTAATAAAAAAAAAATGTAACAGGCCTACGTTAATTCGAAATGCCAAGTATCTTAATATTGCCATCAATTGATGTTTTTAACTATCTCTGGATATTGTTAATACAAGATCATCGTCTTTCGATAAACCCCATGAAGGGGAGGTTATCACTGGGTCTTTCGCAGAACGTGCCCATCCGCTAACATTATGCCACTGGGCATACAGCACATTGTCTGTTACGTCATTTGGGCTGCCTTGTTGATCACGGTGGCACTGAGAACATTATATTTCACACACTTTAAGTTGTTTTATTTTCCAAATGTAATAGGATTTGTACAACCCATCGGATTGTTCAGTTTGTAACTGTTTGTACGGAACCAAAAGCCTCATACCGAACTGTTCAATAAGAATACATGTATCATTACACCCCTTTATATACATATACATATATATATATATATATATATATATATATATATATATATATATATATATATATATATATATATATATATTAGTGCAGAGTAAAAAATTTATTTAAATTACTAATACATTCAAAAAACTACATTCAAAGTGTATTGTGCACTTCTTTTTTCATTTAAAAGTAGACCTACTGCTATATGAAAAAAGTGTAATAACATTTGGTTTGCAAAGGTGCTTTTTACAGCGGTGTTCCTTTTACATAGTAGCACTTAAAATATTTATTAGGCTACAAAATAAATATAATACAAATCTCAACTTATAACATTAATGTTATTAAATTAATTATGAAACAAGCCATTTGTCACTGCCAGGACATTTTTATAGAAAACATTTTATAGTTTGTTATAGAAAAACAAGTTATGCTCAGAGTCCAGAGTCTCGATCATAACATTATAACAGACATCTTCCTATTAGAGGCCTGCATGACTGCGGGACCCATCGCAGTGGGACAACACTTGATGGGAGGGTAGAGACTCATGTGTGAAGGATGTGGGAGAATAATAAGGGTGTGCTCACACTAGGCAATCTTAACCGTGCCAGAGTGTGTTTGACCCCCAAAGCCTGGGTCGTTTGACTAGTTTGATCGCTCCATTTAGCAGTCCCTGGTTTGGCTTGAAGAGGTTGGCAAGAGCGCGGTTCAATTATATATAGATAAGTGAGTGTGAGCGCTAACCTCGCTGGAGTGCAGATCTTCTGGTACTTGCTATATGATTGCGTGAATATTTCTGATCTGTAAAGCAATATATTGTGAGACGTGTGTTACCGCTTCCAATACAACTCAAAATAATAAACCACCAAGTTAACAAAACGATTCACTCCACTGTGTTGAGGAGTGCTTCTCTGCTGTCTTCATGTGCTATCTGAAAACTTCCTATTTCCAACTTATAATGTCATGATTACGAGCTTGTTGCATTATTTTCTGTTAAAAAATAACAGTGGTCTGTGAATGTTGATGCTTAGCCTTAATAATTTGATACGGAGCATCCCTCCTGTGACCCATGATTTGTCTGTATGTGTATTCAGAGAGCAATGGACTGGTACTATTCAGAATAATACAAAACTGCATTAACGTGCGATAAAATAATTATTGGCGCTAATCAATTAATGTGTTAACATGATAATATGTTAACTTGCCCATTATATATATATATATATATATATATATATATATATATATATATATATATATATAGTATTGAATTGACCTGAAACCTGAAAACCAGTCAATAGAGTTGATCAGGTGTTGGTCCACTCTTCTTCAATGGCTGTGAAAAGTTGCTGGATATTGGCAGGAACTGGAACACACTGTTGTATACGCTGATCCAGAGCATCCCAAACATGCTCAATGGGTGACATGCCCGGTGAGTATGCTGGCCATGCAAGACCAGGGATTTTTCAGGTTCCAGGAATTGTGTACAGATCTGTGTAACATGGGGCAGTGCATTATCATGCTGCAACATGAGGTGATGGTTGTGGATGAATGGCACAACAATGAGCCTCAGGATCTCATCACAGTATCTCTCTGCATTCAAAATGCACCTGTGTTCACTGTCCATAACATACGCCTGCCCATACCATAACCCCACCACCACCATGGGCCAACTCAATCCACAACGTTGACATCAAACCGTTCACCCAGACAACGCCATACATGCTGTCAGCCATCTGCCCTGTACAGTGAAAACCGGGATTCATCCATGAAGAGAACACGTCTCCAAAGTGCCATACACCATTGAATTTGAGCATTTGCCCACTCAAGTCAGTTACGATGATGAAATGCAGTCAGGTCGAGACCCCAATGAGGATGACGAGCATGCAGATGAGCTTCCCTGAGACGGTTTCTGACAGTTTGTGCAGAAATTCTTTGGTTATGCAAACCAATTGTTGCAGCAGCTGTCCGGGTGTCTTGTCTCAGACGATCTTGGAGCTGAAGATGCTGGATGTGAAGGTGCTTGGCTGGTTTGGTGTGGTTAAACGTGGTCTGCGGTTGGATCTACTGCCAAATTCTCTGAAACACCTTTGGAGATGGTTTATGGCAGAGAAATGAACATTCAATTCATGGGCAACAGCTCTGGTGGAAATTCCCACAGTCAGCATGCCAATTGCACACTCCCTCAACACTTGCAACATCTGTGGCATTGTGCTGTGTGATAAAACTGCACATTTTAGAGTGGCCTTTTATTGTCGCCAGCCTAAGGCACACCTGTGCAATACTCATGCCGTCTAATCAGCATCTTGATATGCCACACCTGTGAGGTGGATGGATTATCTCGGCTAAGAAGAAGTGCTCACTAACACTGATTTAGACAGATTTGTGAACAATATTTGAGAGAAATCTGCCTTTTGTGTACATAGAAAAAGTCTTTTGGGGGGCAAATACAAAAGTGCTGTGTTATAATTTTGTTCCGTGTAATTATATATATATATATATATATATATATATAACCCAGAATTTTCAGTTTTCAGGGTTCAGTGAAAACAAACACATGTAAGACTGCAAAACCAGTCTCTGAGCCCTTAGTTGTAATGATCTAAAGGGTGTCCCATTTACTTTATTTTGAACTTTGCATGCATGACAAATAAAATGAAGTCTTAATTCCCACCTTTCTTCAAGCTCCTTTCCAGACAGTCACTGATGGTGAAACGTCTCTCTAACAAAAACTCATACAGGACTCTGGAAGAAAACGCCAAGCGGAGACTTTCTAGTGCAGCCAAACGGGTCTTAGCACTGAAAAACACAAAAGATAAGAGTGAAACAGCTGCAAAGCTCATTTAGTTTTCAGTAACTGTGTGCGCTTGCATTGCTCACTGTTGCATGTGAGTGTATTGATACCTTTTGTCCATCAGATTGTCGATGCACTGCTTCAGTTTGTCTTCTGTTTCTTCCTGAGCGGTTTGTTCATCTACCACCTCACCTGCACAGCACAGAGAGTCAGTGTGTGGATGTTTTTTATTTTTTGTACTTGCATGCTATATAAATTTGTGATAAGGTTTGTGTATTTATGAGGTTTATAAAATGTCTGTGTACCTGTGGCTTCCTCTATGACTGATGCACTCTCGCTTGCGCTGCTGTAGTGACTGAGAACCTCCGACGCCAAATCATCATCACTCACACCAGACTCGCCTCTCACCCCATTTCTCCCTAAAACAGTGAGCGAGAGAGACGTTATGAAGAAATAAAACATTAGTTTAATGGTTTAATTAAATAAAGGATGGGAATGATCACAGAGTGATCATATGCATTTTAACTGTCCAGAGTTCATGTACCTGAACCTAAACCCTTTGCTTGTACAAAGCCAGAAGTTTTACTTCAGTGCCCAGAGAAAACAAAAACATATGTAGGATTGAAAGACCAGTCTGTACTCTTAAAAATCTGAAGAGTGTCCCATTGACTTGAACTTCAACTTAAAGTGTGAACAGTCTGACTGCAGAAAAAAAAACAAATGAAAACCTGTTTTACTCTAACATATAACTACACTTCTAAAGCCAGAAACAGAGCTCTGATTTGGGTCAAAGTTCACTGTCTCTCTCAAACACACACACACAGGTCACCTATCATCAGACCTATAGTTTAACATGAAAGTGCCAGTCATAGAAACATGAGGACCTGTAAATATCATGTTTAAAAAAAATTAACAATTTGAATCATTAAAACCAGGAAGACAGATTAAGGTGGAGAAATATCCTCTGAGACTTTATCCTCTCTGCACTGATCCAACTCTACAGAACCAGATCTCTTTAGTGATCAGATTTTTCTTTGAAAGAGCAGTTCATACATGAAAGATTCAATCAAACCTTTTGAAACTATTATGCTTTATTTATTTGTATTTCAAACAGCCTTACTAAATATTGTCTAAAATGATACAAGTTCAATTCAATCATGATTTAACTGGATTAGTCTGTAAGGATGTGACTGATTTGTAAGCTGATCTGCTTAAGACATCTAATACACTGCTGTTTGAGGTTCGTTGGATTGTATTTTTAAATGTCTGCTATTTCACATTTATTTGATCACAAATATAGTACAAACAACAATACACTAAAATATTATTACAACAACTTAAATTGTCAGTTTTCTGTTGTAATTATTTATTCATTTAATATTCCTGTCATGGCAAAGCTGAATTTTCAGCAGTCATTATTTCAGTCTACCGTGTCACATGATCCTCCAGAAATCGTTCTAATATACTAATTTGGTGTTAAAGAAACATTTATTTTTTATTTTCTACATTTTTTAAAAAGCAGTTGCTTAATATTTTTGTGGAAAGCATGACACATTCTTTTTAAATTCTATTTAAAATACATAAGTCACCACTGTTGATTTTGATCAATTTAATGCATCCTTGATAAATAAATAAAAAAAGACTAAAGTTTCAAAACCTTTTCCCAAAGCTTCAATCAACTGGTTCACTTATCTGCAGATTTAAGCTACAATTAATTCAGAATAAAGTCAGAAGACCATTATAGAACTAAAAAGGACTCAAACTAAGAGTTCATCAATATCTCATCAATATGAATGTGCCATCCCAATAGACTTTAAAATGGCAGTAACAATACATGCATCAGCATAACAAGACATATCAGCAGGAATGAGATGAGGATGAGGTCTGGAATGGTCGGGAATTTATGAAAAACAAATCAGAGACAATCCACAGTAGTCTCAGACTTTGTAAAGTCAGATGTGGATAGAAACAGTTAGTCCAGATATTGACTTGAGTTCCAGCACTTTCCAGAAGGTTCATCACTCCACAGACTGGACACATGTGATTCCCAAACAGTAGGGGGGACTTTAGTATTTAAATTCCACCATAAAAAAGGTCACATTACTACTTTTGTTATACATCCCAACATGACTGCTCAAAGAACAATGAAGACAACTTCAGCTGCCTTAGTGAAAAGCTACCTGGCGAGACAATAACAGCCTCTAATCATGACAATGATTAATGATTTCCAATATAAAAGGAGTTAAAAGGAACACATTTATAGTTTGTTACCAATAAAGAGGTAGTTAAACTTTACTGATGGGGCTGTGAATGTACTTTTGACCAAAAAAAAAAAAAAAAAATTAGGAAACACTGATCTAGAAGTCTGCTTTCACAAGAAAGCAGAAGTGACAGATGCTTCTGGGGGCTTTTGGTTCTCAAGTCATGAAAGGCATTAGAAAAATGAGAGATGATGTAAACAAATACACACGAATGGATATTCACATGCAGTTCATTAAACGTTAATGGGGGTGAGAGGCATGAGGACACAATCAAGATCAGGCCACGCTACCTGCACGTGACACGGCTGTCTTTGACAACTGCAGCAGAAGCACTTCCTGTCGAAGTGAGCCTGCTCACAGTGAACAGGAGGAAGAGACAGATTAAATCAGGTCTTGTATCAGATCAATCTGACACTTCAAACATTTAACTGTAGAACAAGGCGAAATGTTACTCATGCACTCTGGACAAGTTGTATCAAATGACTCTTTCAAAAATGCAACCCTGCTAAGAAGACTGGAGTCACGTGCCAATTTGGGTTGATTTGGGCGGGGTCTGAGCCAGTAGGAGGCGCTATCGGTTGTCAAGGGCAACTCCTTCAGAACTTCACAGAGGCGCGGCTAAACATTCCAGGGCTCTTTAATTTTTGCGCATTTATTATTTCGGTGGGACAGAAACGTATCTATGAATATGAAAAAAGAAAAGGAAGTAAAGCAAAGCAATGCAAAAAGATAAGGCGAAAGAAAAGGGACCTTGCAGGAACAAGCTCACACCAAGCGCAAAACAGCGGTGTTTGGAGAAGCTCTCAGGCATCCAAAATATCGACCCATACGAGCCCCCTGCAGCGGAATGGCACAGAGACCTAGACCATTTACCTGCATGCACACTTATGGACATTGTGAATTCTCTTGTTTTTGGTGTAAGTTACAACACAATGCAGGAGTTTAAAAGCCACAAGTCTTTGGAAAGTTACGAGGCTTTCTGCTGTGGCTGGGTGCAGGACTTGGCCATCTACAAGCCTCCAGGTGGTGTAAACAGCATTGTACTGGCCAAGGTATGTTTCTTCACATGCGTTATAGTGTGTTGTAATTACATTACATTTAGCAGACACTTTTTGTACCAAATGACAAAGTCTCTTCGCCAGGTCAGAGACTTGCTCTCCCTGATGCGGTGTCCATTTTGTTAACCTAAAAAACTGTATTCCATTGTTCCTATGTTTTCCATTGGTATCGTGTGAGGTACTGGAGCAGTTTTTAACGCAGCAGTGACTTCAAGACATGGTAAAAAAGTGTGGAAATGCGAGAACCTCGTATACTACCGAGTTAACAACACACGTAAACAATCATGTTTTGCCAGCGAATCCAACATGGCGGAGAGGGTGAAGATCCCGCGAGATACCATGATATCGAGGGGAGGGGCTCTGTACATGACTACAACTCCTCACTTTCAATGTCCACCAGCGCAGCTGTGAAACCACCTGAAACCAGTTACGACCAGCAAACCATTGTATTGATATTAACAAGTTCACAAGTTCATAAAGAAAATAATTCAGAGAATTAACTCTTCAGCACTCACCACAGTCAGTCATAGCACAAAAGAGACCAGTTTTTGACACCTGCATTTACCGGGGGAGTATCATCAAGCCCTAGATCAGGTTTATCTGGCGGTACACATGCAAGAGGAATGTGTGTTGACGCTGCATGTGTGAGAAACTTTTTTCTTTTTTAAATGAAAATCCAGTCTTCGTATTGAAACAATCAAAACCTTTTTTATTTTTATTAGCTCCACCAACCATTGCTCTTAAAACTTCATGCAAATCAAAAGAAAATGGGGGCCTAGGGCTTCCAGATTTTCATTTATATTACTGGGCAGCACAAACAAAAAGTATCATAAGGTGGGTACACTCTCGAGACAATGCAAAATGGACTGATATCGAGAAACAAGCCATTTACCCATTGTCATTAACATCATTGCCCTATATTAATAATATAAAACAGATAAATGGCTGTGTAAAAACATTTGTGATTTATAATATAATGAAAGTCAGGAAATCAAAAAAATTATGCAGTTTGCATTCAAAAATCTCTATTTTGGCACCTTTGTCCTTTACCCTAGGTCTACCATCTTCTATAGGGAACACATTTATAAAGTGGAAAGATCAAGATATCGTCTCTTTTAAGCAAGTTCTTAAAGAGGGCAACCTTAAATATTTTACAGAATTATAAAGTGAATTTGATAGACAAAGATTTTTACAAGTACTTGCAACTTAGACATTTGATAAATTATCTCCTTGTAAAGGGTCATATCTCACTGAAGTCAGTACTGAAGGGAAAAATGTCAGAGATATATGCAATTTTAAGAGATCAAGCTGCATCATCATTAACTTCATTAAAAAGCGTATGGCAAAAAGATCTGGGTTGTAATTTTGATGACGAGCAGTGGGATATTATATACAAACATTTATTTTTTTCATTCTCTAGTAACAAAATAATTGAACAAAATTACAAATTTATACAAAGAATATATTTGACCACAATTCGTCTTGTATATATTTTGAAATATATCAAAAGATATATTTCTGGTGCATCCCCTTTGTGCAATAAATGCAAAACACACAGGGGCACCATCATGCATATTTTTTGGAACTGTGAAAAATTAAATTAGTTTTGGGATTCTGTACATGAGTTCTCTGTGATGACCCTGGGGAAAACATATCACAAGACTCCTTTAACATATCTTTTTGGGGTGGACTTAAATGAAACATTATACTCTGTATTTATAAAAAGGATAGGTCTAATTTCTAAGAAATGTACATTACTGAATTCGAAAAAAGAACAACCACCTACATTTGAATTATTTAAACATATTATAATCGACACACTACACATGGAACATTTGACATACAGCTTAAAAAACAAAATCCACATCTTTTTAGAGACCTGGAATATTTTATTTTATTCATCATCAATGCTTTGACTCACAATATAATTGTTTACCCAATATCAACACAAATTTTTCGATTTCATGTGCTATCACTTTGTTTCATTTTTAATTTGCTAATACAAACTGGACCTGTTGATGTATGTACTACATTTGTATACTCTGATACTGTTTTATGTGCAAAAATTGTATTGTTTTGTTTATGTTGTAAACTGATAAAAAATAATAATAATAATAAAAACTTTTTCTTTTTTAAAAGTTAATCCAGTCTTTGAATTGAGACAAATAGTTGAAAGTTCAATAAATAACTTAACTAATCTTACTGCTCGGTTTTCGCGACTCCGTGCTAAATATACACGAGCTTCACCTGTTATGCTGCAGACTGAATAACCTGACAGTCAATCATTTTGCAGACTGTAACTGGAAGAAAAGGCAAAACTATTGCTTGGCGATATTTTGTCGTGTGGCCATGTTTATATAGTGTGTGACAGCAGGAAGCATTAAACTCACCCTTACCGGAGCTGTTCCCGCCGCGTTTCCCCTTTTTATTTCGTGGCATTATGACAGCCGCTCCAAAACAAGCCCAAAAGAAACAGATTATATAGAACAATAAGCTGTAGACGGTCAACAATTTATCAGCCAAGAAATCCTCTCCAGAGAATCAAAATTATGCGATCTGTGCCGTTTGGCTCAACGCTTTAGGCTCTACCAATGAAAGATGCGCCTGGCACCAAAATTAAAATACTTCAAATTCAGTCTTGGTTTTAGTATTTATTATCTATGGTTGTCCCCAGGTAACCGATATCTAATGCCAGGTTGTGATGGTAAATGTATTTTGAAATGTTTGGGACGGAGTATCGTGCACGTTGCTTCTCCAGGTTCCACCATCTTCCCATCGGTGACGGCTTGCACACCCGACATGCTCCTCCTCTACGGCTCACACCGCAGCAGAGAATTGTGGGTAATGTAGTTCGCTGTATGATTCCGTCTGAGGGCCTTTGTGAGAGAAGTAAAATTGAGAACTACAACTCCCACAATGATCAGCAATTCAGAAATGTTTGGATTGCAGACTGCAAACAAAAGTTACAGCTTTATAAACTTTCTGTATTTAAACACTATGGATGCTAAACAGAACTGTAATTATACCGCGACTTTTATGGTTTTATGTTGCTAGTATTTCTCATTGAGCGAGACGGTGTGATACACGTGGTCGTCAGGTTTATCAACACCGGTCATAAAACCCATTCACTCTTTAACATGTTAATTATTCACTATAACAATACTTATTTTACTATTTATCAACTAATTACTACTCACCATAAAACGTTACACGCAAACTGTAACGCTTATTAAAAATAGAGAAATTAACTCTCTGCAAATATAATCAAAATCTAAGACGTTATATTTGGCTTAAAGACTATTTAAAATTATAGCCCACAGTACAAACGAAAACCATACCAAATTGTTGACTGCTAATGTAAAAGAGTATATACGTTAAACGTCTAATTTTGGGAAACAACCAATCAAATAAAAGTTGATAAAAATTTATATAGAATAAATTTTATTATTTAATCACATCCCAAAAATAAACATAAATGGAAATGTTCTTTTGGACAGAAAGACTTCACAGTGATTTGGTCTAAAGTTAATGACATTAGTAATACTACACCATGACAATCTGCTCCAGAGAAATTAAGCACTTTTCTAATATAGTTTTTATCATTCAGATTAGCTTTGTTAATTATTTTATCATCGTACATCATGAAGTTATGGCACTGAAACATCGGCATAAAATGAACCAGATATATGGCAAACTTATTAAAGGAATCCTAGTCAGTAATCTTTAGAGCAGATGTCACCTTCCCACACCCAAACTAACTTTTTAAGTGCTCTATGTTAGACATACACACACACAGAGAGAAACAGCAAGTGGTCTTTTCCCACATCGTGAAAGTCCACTTGATTTGGATTTCTAGTTAAGTGGCCAAAATGTTGTGCAATTATAACAGAATGTCCTGGAATGTAATTTAAATGGAAGTGAATTATTGTTGTGTTTAAAGTTTGCATTTGTGTTTACATTATGGAATGCTCAACATTGACATCTCTCTCAGGCTTTACATAATCTCTAATGTTGGTCTCCATTCCAGCGGGAATCAAGTGGCAGTATCCTCCACTGCTAAATAATTCGAGACAGATCTACCGCAGACCCTCTCATAAACACAGATGATTTTATGATCAGTAGATCTACTGGCCCATGTAGTACTTGGTGGGCACAAATGGCATCTTGCTGACCACTGCTGGCACTGCTTTCTTCCTCACTTCCACCTGAATTGATGTGCCCACTTTACTGAAGCCAGCTTCCACGTAGCCCATGGCAACATTTTGTTTGAGGCAGGGGGAGGGGCACCCACTGGTGACCTCACCTAAAATAAAGTGGGTGCAAGAGAGTCTGGAATGACATGAGGGTGAATGATATTTTTTTCATTATTCTGTTACACACAAATGCATTTGTTACCTATAACCCTGCCGTCGGATGACAGGATTGGTGTGTGCTGTCTGACAGGTGGTCCAGTGGAGATCAGTCCCACTCTTTTTCTCTGTGTCTTTGCCTTTATTTGTGGAACAATGACATCAGCACCAGGGAAATCTCGTGCCTGTCGACGACGCTTACCTTAACATACAAAAATACATTAGCATTCAATATACATGCATGGGAAGTGAAAATAAGTCTTGGCGCACCTATGGTCCAAACAAGACTTGCTTCCACAGGTGTGGTAGTCTCATCGATGTCATTGCCATAGAGACAAAGTCCCGCCTCCAGCCTCAGACTGTCTCTGGCACCGAGTCCAGCGAGTCTCACCTCACTATCAGCTAACAACTTTTCAGTCAGCGAGACAACATCTCCACTTGGTACTGAAATCTGAATAAATCATATGTAAATACAGAAGCATAAATGTTACAGACATGCCAAAACACACACACACACACACTTAGCTATCTATATGGGGACATTAAATAGACTTCCATAGCTTTTAAATACAGACTGTTATACACTTTTTAAACTAAACTCACCCCTACCCCTCACAGAAAACTTTCTTGCATTTTTACAATATATATATATATTGTTTACTACAAAATTTAACACCAGTTTTATAAATAAGTACGTCCCCAAATGGAGATTTGGGGGCTTAAGAAACATCTACTTTTATTATCATTGAAAATAGTATAGCTGTTTAATATTTTTGTGGAAACCATGATATATTTGTTTTCTTTGATGAATAGAAACATTAAACAAACAGCATTTATTTGAAATAGAAACATTATAATGTCTTTCTTTACTCACGCTTTTGTCCAATTGAGTGCATCCTTGCTGAATAACAGTATTCATAAAAAATGTTTTAGTATAGTAACTTGTCACAAAGTCAGATGGAGATCACCCACCTCAACTCCATCCTCCCCTGTATATCCGCAACGTGTAACCCTGCAGCCCTTGATGCCAAACACAGGGGTCAAAACACTGGTCATAAAGGTCAGCTTCCTGAGGTCATCACCCACACCTTTCTGCAGAACCTGGGCCATTGATGGGCCTGCATACAACATGAATATACATATAATCAATGCCAAAATCAAATGCCCCCAAAAAAATTTACATAATGCATTTAAGTAACAAACACACACCAATGTATTCTAAAAAATATGCAGCAGGAATGTGGGCAGTATAACCACGCGAATATACCACAGACCCATGACTTACCCTGCAGAGCAATAAGGCTTTCTTCCATGAACTCTAAATCTACATCATGACCTGCTGCTTTAAACTCCTGCAGTCTGGCCTACAAACATACAAACATTTGAGCAAACACATGTGGAGGCAAATAAATATATACTAATTCAAATTATAAACAGACTGACTGCATAAAAAAATAAATAGATTTTCAAAGAATGGACCCTTTTCACAAGACTGTGATGATGCGTTTCAATGGTCATCAGCATCATAGATCCTCAAAAGTGTTTTATATTTAGATTTTTTTTTAAAGTATGTGCATTTAAACACTATACTTTTCATTACATCACCTTTGCATCAAAATATATTTTAAAAAAAACTAGTTAACACTAATGTGAGGGTGTTTCTAATGCAGCATCTTTTTCTTCCAAGTATAGGTCTCTGCAGGAAAGTAATGGGAGTTACCCGATCAGGGTGTTTTTACACCATGATACCTGATTGGTTGACATCATAGTGACGTTAGGTTTAGGGGTGGGGTTGGGTAAGGGGGATCATTTAGATTGCATGATTTAGAAACACCCAGCAGTTTGAAAACACCCACAAGGTGATAAACGCCCACTTTTGCTCTGCGGAGACCTAAGTCTCTTTTCTTTTGCTATTTGAGCAAATGGGAATACAAAATATGTTTGTGGTACTCTCCTATTCACTGCTCTCGAAGCTAACAACTATGAAGACTTCCACCGCTTAGAAACCCGGAAATATGAAATAGGACTACAGTATTTAAAAAAATAAAATAAAATAAAAATAAAAAAGGAATTTCCGTCGTCCCCTTGTGGTGTTTAAAGGGGTTCATATTTTCACAGTCATTATACAAAATTTTTTGAATGGCTGATCAGTCAGAATCGAGTTAATGAATAGGTTTAATGATCATTAACTGTCACTGGCCTGCATATGAGCAGAGTCTTTGTCTGCACAGCCAGCATTGGAGACAACATACAGGTAACCCCCATCTGTCTTGGTCACAATCAGATCATCCATGATGCCTCCTTTAGAGTTTGTGAAGAGGGAGAGCGTCCCCTAGAAAAATAAACGTTATTTTTGATGTTTTTTTCTACTAGTTTTGACAGTTATTAGAACTCTCTCTGTGTGGGTGTGTCTTACCTGGTTGTCTTTTAGTTCAGCGATGTCTCCAACAATAAGAGACTCTATAAACTTCACTCTGTCTCTGCCATAGACTTTAGTCTATGAGAAGAAAACAGCAAATATTCACTAGACATACTTACCATACTGCCAAATAATGAACAGCCAATGTTGTATGTCAAATATGGCATTTTAAGCAGGTGTTTTACTTAATTTTTAAAACACGTATTGGGTCAAAACAAACCATATGAAATAATGGACAACAATGTCTACACACTGACCTGCAGCATGTGACTGACGTCGAAGATGGAGCAGTGCTGGCGTGTGTGCATGTGTGAGTTAATGTGACTGTCTTTGTACTGCACAGGCATACTCCATCCTGCAAACTCCACCATCTTACCACCCTGAGCCCTGTGGAAGTCATACAGCGGGGTCTTCTTGAGCGCCACCTAGATAGAGAGAAAAATCAATTCAAATAAAACCTGTTGGATAAAGTTCGTACCTGTGTAATACAGGCAATAACATAGCTAATGATAATAAAACATTTTAATAACACAGTATAGTACAAATGTATAGTTTTGTATTTTTTTATTTTATAGTATCTTATATGTTGTTCAGAATCATTGGGGGTTTAAAGATTAGATTCTGCAATAAATAAGTGTGTGTCCTAACTTAAGGCACTGTGACCTTTGACTGGCTCCTCCCTATGAGTCCGCCCACATTTATCTCACATTAGGCCACATTAGCTATTTTACAGTTTAGAAACCAGTCCAAAGTCAACTAAGTACTCTGAACGGAAGTCTAGAACACTGATCTGATCCACTGAGAGAGTGTGTTTGAGACTTTATCTTTATTACACCAGGGGCCTGTACCATGATGGTCGCTGAACAAATTCAGAGTTAGAGGTTTAGTTTTGAGTTGATAAAACCAAACCTCTCCAATCCGGCTTTGTTAGTACCATGATGCTGTTCATCAACTTTCTTTGTCAATTCAGGCTTTGATCCTGAGTTTGTGGAGCGCATGCACATGAATGTGTGACATCACTGGCGAACAGCCAATCACGAGCTTTGCAACACAAAGCAAGTTTGATTTACTTCTCGTGAGAGACCCAGCGAGATTCAAAACTAAAGGTTAAAGGTTTTGCTAAAGGTTAAGAGATTGAAGAATATGACAAATTTAAATGTCATATGAAAAATGAAGGAGGACTAATAAAATAAATGATCTTGCTCCATCAGTGTAGTCACAAGTGGAACTTGTTAACTTAGTTTATACATTTGAAAATATATAGTGATAGAGACTTGAACATGTAAATTCAGATTTGTAATTTTTAAAATTAAAAAGTGCAATCTTTTGATACTACAGCTTATTTATATTACATGACCTGTATACATTAATATTTATTTAAAAATAATTTATAATAACTGTTAAACTAAAATTGCTTGTGTGTAATAGATAAATAATAATATGAATCACTATAATTATATAAATCATAAAATGACTCAGTTATTATCATTAATTTGTTTTTTTTTTTCTTTTCTTTTTTTTGCATTAGTGACCTTTAATTTGGAGCAAGATAAACTGGAGTTTCTTTGTGTCAGACATGTGTCACTTCTCTCACATCTGATTGGTTCACCTTCAGTTTGAGATCTTGAATCCAGAACATAACCTGCCCTGGAGCAGGTTAGCCATGCAGCGTAAGATACCATGGCAACGAACACCGATTAAAGCCGAGCTACTTTCATAGTACCTAAAACCCAGGGTTGGCGGAAACTAAGATGAAACATAGCTGGCCAGCTTCATAGACTGGTGTGTTTAGAAAGTCAGTGTCTTGTGACTACCAGCGATTGAGTCTAATTATGTTAGCACTATCATTGACATTATTATGCTTTTAATTTATTTTATTTTTTTCATATTAGGTGAGAGATTACATGGAATCTGTCAATCAGTTTTAATTTGTCACACCACAGGACCATTGAAAATTAACTAACAAAGAAAAAGTCAGAAGTTGCCAAACCTAATTGACCAATTTACTCATTATTTGCGCGACTCGGGTGTTGTCTGCGTTTGATGACGTTACAGGGTGTTTCAAATGAACAAGTGAACTGTTACACAAGTGTTTAGGAAGCACTGAACACCTAGTATGAACAATATGAAGCGGACCGCTGCTTGTGTGTTTCAGTGCTTCACACACAGTCAAAGCCCCGAGGACTCTGTACGGATGGACGCTCTCTAGCGCAGCAGATGCCCGTGTTTGTCCTGCATGAACGACACCCTGAACCACAACAGAGCACTAGAAATCACAATCATATCAGTAGTCAAGACATTATACTGAAATGCACTAAGTAAAAAGTTTACTTTTACTTTTTTTAATTATCTTTAGCTTTTTGTCACGGTTTTGCAAAGACGGTTTATTTCAAGTTGTTTAACATTTGCACAGCTTATGATGTTTTAATGATCCCAGTTCCCTACATACCTCTGTGGAAGCTTGCCTATCCTGCCGCCCCGTTGCCCTCAGACCAACAGTCCGCGTGGTTTCTCTTGGAAGTCGGCTACAGAGTCCGTTTGCAAAAGCCCGAGCAAACATTTTGCCTTTCGATCAGTTTCACAACAGTTGTTATATAAAAATAAAAAAGCCCAGGGCAGGCACTTACAGCTCGGATGGACTCGACTCTCACTATCGTAATTCTGCTTTCCCTGCAAAACAAGGAGAGTAAATTCAAGGAATCCTGGGAAATGTAGTTGAAATTCCTTACGTGCACATGCTTTTGAGCAGCTCTGCAGCCAAATTACTCTTTCGATAAACGATGACTCATACGCAGTTTCCTTTTAGAATTGCATCATAAAAAATATAATTATGCGTTTTGCTAGGAATAGGCTATAACAATTATTTTAGTACTTTTGAGGAACAAATATTTGGGTATACATTTTTTTTTGTTTATACATTTGGCAGATGCTTTTGTCCAAATAAGTGACTTACATTAGCAATACATTTAGATTTTTTTTAAATGTGTATTTTTAATGCAGTGTGATTAATTAAAGCTTACTGCCTCCAGTAGTCTGCTTACAAATGATATATTTCAACAAAGAGCCGATAAGAACAAAAAGTTGTGTTCACATTTTAATATATCTACCAATACTTGGGCCTTATGTTATAAAGCACTAACAAAAAAAAAACAACAATAGTTTGAAAACAATAGTTTGAAAACAATATTTTGCAAACAATATTTTGAATTATTTCATAGAAAAAACTAAGCGCACATCAAAAATCTTTAACTTGTTATTTAATATAACATGTATCAGGTCAGCATAGCCTACACTAATTAAATTTTTATAAACATACAGTAAAACTTTGTTCATTTTTCTTTGTGATTCGTCAAGATACTAACTTTGAAATATCCTTCATTTGCTGGAGAATCGGATTTCAGTTTTAAAGGTGCAGTTAGAAGCTACGGTTTTATTCGCAAAAACAACAAAGTTACGAAATGCACACTGTAGAGCAATCTGTCCATTTAGGGCTAAGCTATGGCGGTGACTTCCATGAAAGGGACCCGCGGTGTAAAATTGCTCAATCTAAGGTAGGCTAATAAAAACATAAATTCTCATTAAGTAAGGTCTTTATACGCCTCTGAAAACATAGTTATGTATATTATATTACATTTCTGTAAACCGATCGTTTTAAATATTACACATTGCACCTTTAATCCACCAAAAAAAGCAACCAATTCATAGGAGTCATTCGTTCAGGAATCTGAATCTGAAAAAGAACCTGTTCCCAGTTCCCAACGCTAGCTACAGTTTACAAAACACATTCGCTTAGTTTGTAAGAAAAAAATGCACATTTTATGTCTTACTTTTTATATTACCCTAAGACAAGTTAAAAAATAATGGATATAAGAACACATTCCTTCTATTGAGCTGCATATTAAGCAAATATAAAGGTTTGCCTTTATCGCAATATAAACATAAACTGCATGTAGCCTAACGTTAGCTGAATGATTGTTTGGCCCCTAATCTATAAATAACAGTCCTTCTCGTCTATAAGGCAGTAGCTATTCTGGGTCTGGGGATTTTGAGCTGTTTTGTGGGAGAGGTGCCAGGCGGACGAGACGGACACAGATCGCTTCAGACCGTGAGAGAAGACCATTCAAATCACAGCGGGTTCACTGCGTTTTCTCTGGTGATTGTCAACAACACAACGACGCAAAGACGTCTACTAGCGTTAGATGAAAACACAATCTGAGGGTAAGTTACCTATACTACATGGGAACAGGCATCAACATTTAACTAATGAAATCATTTTCAGTTAAGTTAGTGTGTATTTGGGTTATAGTTGAGACTTCAAACAGTTCATATGATTTTACCTCAATCTGTTCAGCCAAAATTGGGACTTATCACATGGTTTCTGTGTTTTCCTTTTTTAAATGGGATGAGATGTTTGATCCATGAAGTGCACTGTTTACTGTCTTCATCTGAGACATGTAAGGGGCTACAAAGTGTTTTTGGTGGTGAACAGAACCAACTAAACAAACAAATGTCCATGTTTATTTAATATCAAACATTGGACATTTAACAAAACTGCTGTTTCCAGCCTTCAACTGGTTTTCATTCATGCTTCAAACTTGGCAAAATGCTTGAGATAAATATAGCTGTTGAAAAGCAACAGCAATATAGACTCACACTTATTATGCAACATATTTAACATGAAGCTGTGCTTTAACTGTAAAATGCAATGGTTTTGCCCTTTATAGCATCCAGTTATTAAGGGGATGGAGATGGGAATAATTAATCACGTATCAAAATGTCTTTTGCTCTTTTTTTTTTTTTAACCATGGACCACTTTTTATAAACAATTTTTAAGCCTAAATTCTCTGGTCTCTATTCATTGCAATTGCATGGAAAAGTGAGATGTGTATTTCTGTGATATTTTGTATTGGAAGATAGGGTTAAAAAAAACTTTGACAAGTAAATATAGGTAAAAAATGATGAGTAAATATCATCAAATTTGATATATTTTTATTTGTTATTTTTGAAGCTTTGACTCTGGTTTGCTTTCTCTGTCTGTTTGTCAGTGGAGGGAGTGATCATGAAGTCCACTCCTTCTCCCCCTCCAGTGTTTGTTCGTGTCAGCGAGCGTGACCTGACAGAGATTGAGCTCCATTCCGTCGACTCCATCAATGACCTGCACCGCACACACTCTGAACAGCACAGCAAAGGTATTTCATCATGTCAGAGACTATATGTATGTAAGTATGTTTAAAACTCATTGGTTTCTTTAGCACTCAAACCCACTTCTCACAGCAGGTGTTCAGCCACCCCGTCCACCTCCTCCTACCTCCAATGGGAATCTTCAGATGCAAGATCGAGGAGATGTCTATCAAACAGGTCCAGTGAGAAGGCCCAGTGTGAGCAGACTGAATGACATGTGCACCTCCACTAGGCGGCACTATTTTTTGGCATGTGCAGCCATTATTGCATTCCTCATTACTCTCATTCTTATCTTCAGTTTTTTAGGTGAGTTCCAAAAAGACCATCTGTTTGCTAAAGCTGAAATTATCAAAGTAATGTTTTAAAGCTAAACTGAAAGAAATGTTTTGGCTTCAATACAAGTCAAGGTCCATGGACTACTTTTGTGGCATAATCTTGATTTCAATGTTTGTGCCTTCTCTTGCAAATATATCACATTCCCAGATGTTCTTTTGCAAAGCAGTCCCCCAACAAAATTTAGTGTTAATTTGGAGTTCCCTTGCAAAAGTGTCCTGTCGAGAAACTTTGCATGCTTCTCACAAAAGTAACAGAGGGTCCTCCGTAAAGTTGTCTAAATCGTAGATTTTGAAGCTTGAATACATTTACATGGATTTCTGTGCCTTACTTTAACTGCAGTTCTTGTTGACGTTATCATTCTACTTGCTGTGGTAATCATCATTAGTCCACTGATGCTGTCAACTGAGCTTTTCTAACATATTGATTCCAAAACATTCATTTGGAGGGTCTGCTAAATTGTTTTTATCAAATAACGTGTTTTCTGTTATTAAACCTCCAGTCCAGCAGAGCAGTGCTCTCAACACACTTTTGGAGATGGTGAAACAAAAAAAGGAAACAGCTGAAGAAATCTCCAAACTCTTACAAGAGCTGCAAAAGCTGCACATCAACCTGACAGAGCATTGACAATAACACAGACCCACAGGAGAAACATTACTGCACTGTGACAACACTGAGAGAAAAGATTACTTCACAGCAACTTGTGATTCTATGTCTTAAAGGCTTCTATTGCGTCAGTGGAATCTAATATCTTGCTCAAAAACATTCACGGTTCAACTGGAAAATAATGTATTAATGGACTTTTCACCTGTATTGTTTGTACACTTAATATAGTCACACACTATTTGGCAACTTGCTATATTAGTTTCAATAACACAAATGACCAAACAAAACAACACTAAGAAATATGGAAAGAATGTGAATAATCATACTTGTTATATTTTAATACCTTGTTATCACTCCAACAAAATTGTGTATTGCCAAAAAAAATTGAATGAGCTATAGAACATTCACTAAGGTGAGCTTTATTTTTTAGTTATTGCTGAATGATTGTAAATAATTATATAGACTAAGAAAAAAATATTTTAAAATAAGAATAAAAATAAATATAAATGAAAATGTTCTTAAATTTTGTGGGGTCCTGGTTTTATTGTGAAAGATTTACATGTGCACACAATAAAAAAAAAGTTATTTGTAATCTTTCATCAAAAATACAACAACTAGCTTCCTGAAATTACTTTACTTTTTCCACTGTGGGGTTATATTGCAACAGTCTGGTTCTGGAAGTAAAATTCCTATTAATTTTCTAACAGGAAAATTACATTAATCATGATTCTGCAAAGAAATCTCCACAAATCAAAATCATCATGATAAAGGACTTCTATAGTGATCATCCACTCCCATAAATCAATCCAAATTAAATAACAGGCTTCATACACTTACACTAACCAGATACACTCTATTTTTTTCTTGTATATTTCATTATTTGTATATAATTCTTCTTTTTTTTTCAATTTTTTTAGGATATTTCATTATTTGTATTTCATTTTCTCTCTCTTTTTTTTTCTTTTTTTTTTTGCAGTCCAAAAAAAAAAAAAAAAGAGTATGCCAGACCTAGATTTCACTACTTGTTGTATGTCATATAACTTGTACGTGACAAATAAAATCTTGAATTTCTATTTGTTACACTCGAGCATGGTCTTTGTCCGATTTTCAAATGCTTGTGATTCACAAAACCAACACAGTAAGTAGCTGGTGGATTTGGTTAATAGCTTTTCAACAAAGATGTTTTAAAAATTCCCACAATGAAAATGAATGTAAATCAAAAAAGCACATCTGTTCTTAGGACAATCTTTGCTCGCAGTGTTCTCCTCTCCATCCTTCATAACAGAGACACTTGAACTTTGACCTCATGTCATTGAGAGGAAGATCTTCATGGGTACCATGTAGAGGGATCATGTAACCTGAGTGAGGGTCCCGTCGAGCACAGCGTCCCTGGCCGTTACACATTCTTTTACTGCAAGTCCTCACACCGGCCTGCAGGGCGGCGACATACTCTCCTAATACTGAGCTGATGTAATCACGCAAGAGAGCACACTGCAGCTGAAGAATGACAGAAATGTATATTAGAACTGCAGCAATGAGGAAAAGATATGCACTAACTAAATCTAATATTGAAAATTATGCATTTTAAGTGTGTGTACTGACAGCGTTTAGATTTATCGAGAGCATTAGATTATCACACAATTATAAATCCTCACATACAGTTAGGCCTACTGACCTTAGACTTTGCAAAACTCAGCTCGCCCCATAACACGACTCCAGCGGCCCCTAAAGCAGCACTCTCACCTAGTGTGTGCTCCAAGTCCGTCTGAAAAGATACACACATATTATGATACATTTTCACAGAAGAATGTAGCTTTGAAAGTCAGGTCAACTTGAATTAAGCTTGAAACATAATCAGTTAAAGAATCTGAATGTTTCCGAAGGTCACAGCATACTGTTGTCATTGTCAGATTAAATGTAAACAATTCTGTTAAATTAATATTTATATTAGATTTTTGTTAAAATCAAACACAAATATTAGATGAAGAAATTAAACTAAAAGAAAATTAGAAATGTTGCCTTGGCAACTAAGTGAAATACGTTTGCTAAAATTACAGAAATAAAACTAAAACTTAAAAAACATCTTAATTAAATGGAAATAAAATAATATGAATATCAAATAAAAACTTAAAAATGAGAAATGTTGCCTTGCCAACTAACTGAAATAAATTTAATTTGAAGTACAAAAATGACTAAAACTGAAATTAATATGATTTAAAACTTTGTAAAAACTCATATTTGAAAATGTTAACCAATAAAATGACATTAAATAAAAATGATCACATAATAAAATAACTAAATATAAAAAAAAATAAAAAAAATAAAAGCTAATTAAAAATATTAATATAAACTATAAAAGTACATAAAATAACTGTTCAGAACTAAGGATTCCATGATATTATGTTCTTGACATTACTGATAACTGATCATTTGAATGCTATGGCTGATAACTAGAATTATAATGGTCCAAAATTAAAATTCAAAAATATTTAAAATAAATAACACTGTTTTAGAAAAATTATTACTTTAAATTATGCTGTTGAATTTAAGTTGAACATTATAATTTACTGTATAAAAATTTAGCAATTTGCTTAGGATTAACAATATCAGTGGTATTTTAATAATTATTAAATAAAAATGTTATTATTATTTATTATTATGTTTTTAAAAGTGAACTTTAATTGACTCTATTGCACCTTGGGTAAGGAGGTTAGTTACCTCTATAATATCAAAAATTGCATATTTAGAAGTACAGCAATGCATTGGCCAAGAATTAGCATATTTGCATTAAGAACGATTCAGAACTATAGGAGAACCATCTGCTTAAAGATGAAGACGAGGAGACTGTTCTGGGCACAAGCTCAGAACTAAACCCCTCCTCTTTCAAGATCTATTCTGGGCGGAGGTGAAAAGCACACTAATGCATGATGAGCCTGGAACTCAGAACAAACACGATGTAAAAAAACAACATGTGGAAATTGTCAAGGGGTACCTTGTTCAGAAATTCCAGTGTGTGTGAGAACGCCAGTCTGGCATAGGGAAATACAGGAAGTTTTTCAGTGCCAGGTGAATGCTGGGATGCAACTCGGAGGGCCTCGAGTACACGGTGTCTCACCATGAGTTGAGCGTGTGGGTGTCCGGCCAGTTTACGCCACAAATAAATGCTGGGATACAAGGCAGTAGAGTGTTGCCATAGAAATGCCAGTCTGTCGTTCAGAATCTCTGTTCCACTGTGGCACTGCCCTGTGTATCCGCTCTGGCCTTGGCCATTATTGTTATGGCAACTGGGAAACCCATAAAACCCCCATAATCCCTCTGGGCGGATGCGAACACCAAGGCGCAGGGTCTCTTCCATAAATATTCTTGCTCCCAATTCAAACTCTGCCTTCGCTTTGGATTTCACTTCCTCCTCTGACATATCTTCATATTTCCACCTAACCAGCATTTTGGACATTTTCCTATACACAATTCTTTTCCCGAAGTTCCACATCCATATGGGCTGCCATGCTTCCCAATCTAGCACGGCTAATCCACTGAACTTGTGTCTCAACACTTCACTGATCTGCGCCTCAGCCAATGAGAGGTGAGCCAACAAGGATCCTTGCTGAGGCAGGCCACCATTGACCATAGAGCCTTGACGGTTGATGTAGGGGTAAAGACCCAGACGGCGCTGATAAAAAATGCTCATATTTTGACCCTGAAATCTCTGCTGTGAGTTATGAATGATGTTGAACTGACGCAGCGGCAGGGAGACTCCATATCGACGCTCACATCGAGCTGTAGGTATATTCCAGATCACTGAAAAGCCACGCCTCCCGATATCAGACTCCACCCCCTCAACCATATTCTGAACAGGGTTGATGGGAGACAAAATGATTGACAGGGAAAAGATGAGGATTGGATGGGGAATAGTGGATTTCAGAAGCATTCCTATGAAATAAACACACAAATTAGTGTCATTCATATTTGATTTAAAAAAAAGCTATGTAGAGATAAGTATACTTTTTAGTTTCATGTGTAAGTGTCCTATTATTCGGTTTATACTGGGGTAGTTGAGAGGATGTCCATTCTAAAACTGGTTTGAAATAAACTTATGGTTGCCTGATTACAGGCAATATACCAGTAGACATGGTTAACTGGCAGACATTTGTCTACAATTCCTGCACACCTGTGCAATAATCATGCTGTCTAATCATCTTCATATGCAACACCTGTGAGGTGGAAGAATTATCTCGGCAAAGGAGAAGTGCTCACTAACACAGATTTAGACAGATTTGTGAAAAATATTTGAGAGAAATAAGCCTTCTGTGTACATAGAAAAAGTCTTAGATATTTAAGTTAAGCTCGTGAAAAATGGGGGCAAAAACAAAAGTGTTGAGTTTATAATTTTGTTCAGTATAATATTTCACAATATTAAATTTACAAAGTGTTTAATGAAAAGCCTTGCTGAATGAGACTTTTTTTTCACAAGCATTAAAATTAGTAGCCCCAAATGTATGTGTGTGTGTGTGTGTGTGTGTGTGTGTATATATATATATATATATATATATACACACCAGTGAGAAAAATCAAAAGCTGATACAAAGAAAAAGTCCATGGAAACAGTATAAATCAAATACCCAACCTGAAATCTGATCTTAATAAATGATAATCACAACACTTCAATAGATTTAGAAAGTTTTTATTTTGATGAAAACCCTTTAAAAGCAGCAGATAATCTCAGCAGCAGCATTTGGGGTGACAAAGATTTACCTTTTAATGATTTTACTTGTTTTCTTTTTATCAATCAAATAGTACCTAAAACACAAAGTAAACTTTAGTAATGAGGCACATTCAGATTGTCACAGTATTTGAGTCAGTACAGTTCAAGTTTACAAGATTCTTCTTGCCCCGTAAACACTGTGTTTGTGTATCCCTGAATAAAGCAGACAGGAGTGTAGCATGAGTCTCAGATGTCCTTGTGCATCCAGAAGATGGGCAGCCCTCTGTTGTCGGTGTACGGTGTTTGCTCCAGAGTCTGATTAACTGGAGCCAAAGATGACGGAGGACAAGGAGGAGGTGGAGGAGCAGAAATAGGGGGAGGAGGAGGTGGACCGGAGAGTGAAGGAGGAGGTGGTGGAGGAGGTAAGATGGAAGGTGTAGATGGTGCAGGATTGTTTAACTCATCACTCTTGCTTCCTTCCTCCTCGCTCTCTGCGCTTCTACAGAACTTGTGCAGCAACTCCATGGGCATGAAAGAGGCCAACGTCCCGACATTTTGGACAGGTTTGGATAGCACAAACCCCAGATGGGCATAGAAGTGTTGTTTATCATGGGTGGTTAGGCACAATCGGGTGCAGCCCCGTCCTTTTGCATACCGTTCAACCCCCTCCATCAGGACACGGCCATAACCCTTCCCTCGTAATGTGCTACACATCACGACCGATTCCACAAACAGACTACGGCTACCCAGAACACGGGACAAGCGGGCGTGGCCTATTAGCTTCTCATCCTGACTCCGCCTCTCTCCACTCAGCAGCAAGAGACACACCGGATAGCTGTGACTCGACTGACGGAGCGAGTGGATTCGTGCCCCCATGCTGCGCTGCCATTGGGCATTGAGTAATTCGGCACACACCTCCACGAGGTCCCAGCGCTCGTGAAGAGGTTCGATTCGAACGACTGTGCAGCTGATGTCACCATTGTACCTGCACACATGCCCAGGGCACGGGTCAACAGGGCCCAGTAAATGACTGAACGGCTCAGAAGTCATTAGAGTGACGTTCTTCATTCATTTGGGATAGTTTATTATTTATTCACCCTCATATTTTTCCATACCTGTATGATTTTTTTTTACTTCTGTGGAAGAACGAAGATATTTTTTTGAAAATAATAAAATGTTGTTTTGGACCCCAGTGACTTTCATTGTACGGAAAAAAGTACTTTTATATTCCACAGAACATACTTTATACAGGTTTGAAACAATGTGTGAGTGAGTAAATCATGACGACTAATAAAAATGTACATTTTTAAGTCGGCATACTGCTGAAAAATGTGCTGCAACAGTTGTCACTTGTTTTCAACACCCAACAGTTTTCATCACCATCACTTCCACGTCATTTTCACAGGCAAAAGCTAGCTTGATAAAAAAAAAGTAGACTGCAACTGTAAGTAATTCACACCACTGAAGCAACAAACACATGCAAAAAATACAGCAACAGAATTTCAGTAGAAGTTATCTTTTCATAGCACATATGATATATAAAACTTTGTTAAAGTTTAATAGCAGAGGAAGCTGTGGTGTGAATGTGGGATTCCTGCTATACCACATGGACTTGCTGATGTGAAATGTATTTTAGAAAATAAGGTGACCCAAGACACAAATATAAAAATACATATACACAAGACAAGTTCAGATTAGACATGCTTAAAACATTTCTTGTGCGTGTGTGAATGCAAGTGAATGGAACACGAACCTTAAAAAGATAGTTCGAACAAAAATGAACAAAATCCATCATCAAATAATCACCCCCATGTTGCTTCAAGCTTATGTCTTTTACTTCTGTAAAACTTAAAATAACATATTTTGTATGCAATGTATAGATTGTATGGGAAACTATTTTGCCAAATATCTTATTTTATGTCCCAACGGTCATCTGATATGTAAAAAAATAATAATAACTGTATGCACCTATAGAACAAGATGGCCAATGGTCAGTATGCTGAAATAAAAGGAAGCAATGGTAGTTGGTGGACAAAGTGGACAAGGTTATCAGTATAGTGATTTATCACTGGTTAAGACACTTTAATTATGAACAGAACCACACGTATAAAAATAACATGCATCTCTTCACTTCTCTAGCTTGCTTTCTAATAGTTTTCTAATAAACCCTGTAACTGAATATGTTGGCTTCCTCTTTTGTAAATCATTTTAAATAAAAATTATTTGCTAAATGCATAAACATAAAATGTAAATAACTGCTAGTTTCTTTGATAAAAATGAAACACAGAACCATGGCTTTAGTGTGCCAAAATTAACCATAACCCGTTATAAATTAAAAACACAAATCTACCAAATTGTAAATAGTAAAAAAAAAAAGTATAATAAAATGACCAGCCTCACCTGAAGCACTCACAGAGACGGACAGCCAGTTAATGTTTCAAAATTGTGTGTCATGCAACTGAGGGTCAAAATCAGGAAACAAGAGACTTTTAAGTGTTCTCTTTGTGAGCTTCATTTAACACTGGCCTGGGTTCAGTTTAGCCCATTCCATTGTATTACAGTTATTTTGAAGTGTACAGGCTGGTTCTCTAAAATGTGTGATGAGAGGAAACCGCTTTCATGACTTTACCAAGCCAAGTGTGAAATGCTGATGGGAAGTGTGTGGCTTTTTAAGAAGGTTGCGATATATAAATATTTGCAGGCCCTAATATGGACAGACACATTTAAGCTATTCAGAGCACCGTCATTTAACTTCTTCATGGGATAACTGGATTTAATGGCCATTTTATTTCGTTTTAAAGACCACGCCACTCTCTAACGGTTACTGAACAGAGTCTAATTCAACATTTCTAAATATAGTAATAGCTTACGAACTACCATGTCGTTATTATAGAACGAATTACTAAAGATTAACTTTGGTGTGTGTGTGCCGCAACACTCGAGCACAACACGACACACCGCAAGACAAAGAAGCGGTCAGATAAACTAACAAACAGATCAAGCAGGTCCGATTCCCCTTCAAATACGTGTTAGACACACATGCAGTTTATTTTGGATTTAGTTTATGTGAGTTCTTATCTGTGATACCTACATGCTGAAAACTTAATCGCTGTCACAGCAGCTGTCTTTTGAATCTCCCTCTTCTTCGACTGAAGCAGATTGAACAGCGCGAGTCGACTTACTGCCGCCTACTGGGCAAACTCAGCTCTTACACTAGCCTACATGAGCACATAATGAAGTACATTCTGTAAAGGCGAGTTTCCACTGGTGCGGAGTGAGTTTTTAATTCATTTGGAAGTTGAGCTGAAGCTCTCGCGCGGTGTATTTGACGCTGAGAGCGTCAAAAAGACTAAGCATTCCTTATGCAAATGTAGAACGAAAAACGCAGGGTAACAAACCAGGCTCTGTAAGAAGATGATGAAACGTAAACAGGGTGTTTTTCAGAGGCGCGCTCTGATCTAATCAAGAAATAAGGGCTGTTCGATTCCACAATTTTGGTAATCGATTCCAATTCCTGGCCCTGGAATCCAATGAAATCGACACCAAAAATCGATTCCTCACTGTTGTTTATTATTTTGGTGAATTTAAATGTGTGCACCCTTTGTCGGATGTAGCCTTCCGATTGAGAGACTCCCATAGACAAGCTTTGTTGAACTGAAAAATACTCTGAATGAGGAGTCGATGCCCCTTGATGGAATCGATTCTTTTTGGAATCGATTCCCAGCCCTACAAGAAATTAACCGATATCCTCGAAATACACAACGCCAGTCAAAATTCATTCTATGATCCAACTATTAAAACAACAATAATATGCGCTTACCTTTGTGTCGCTCTATAATTTTACACAGAACTAGAGGAAGACTCTTAAGTTCATATTGTAGAAAACAATACAGAACTTTGCACAGTCAAAACTTATCAAGTCCAGCAGTTTTCAAGGATTTATCAATCCGGACCGTTTAAAAGATAAAAGACAGGTTCGTATAAACCAATATATTTAGTATATTTTTGATTAATTGATTCAAATGTGCTCTGAATTCGGAGTTGCAGCGAAAGCCTTCTTGTTGTCTCACTCCACAATTATTGTCTCACTGGTTTATAGTTTTCAGAGTTGAGCCACTCTCCCACTTTTTAACTTATAATTAGACATTGTGATTACTTGAATATACAGTCATTCAAAATCAGATGTTATCATTTATCACTCTAAAAACCCGTCACTCATGAATCATAATGTCTGTCTGCTGAGCCCTTGTGATAAGTGCGACTGTGAACGTTTACATCAGCAACAGCGCCTCTGCATTTTTTTTATCAGCTTACAAAATCGCCATGTTTTATTTTGGGTCACCAGACTTACTCAGGTAACCGTCTTTAAATAGGGAAATCATGGAAGTGTTCGGTGGCTTCTAAATTCATCCCTGATTGGATCCTAATGAATGATGCTAAGCTAAATGCTAACAGTGGAACTGTACGCTACAGTGATTAAGTGCACGCACTGAGATGAGAGAGGTACATAACAACTCGTCTAAGTTGAAGTAAGAACATTGTGAAATATGGAAACGGTAACGTTTTCTTTTAAACGATTAGCCTATGCAGTTTATATGTTTGAAACCCGCCAAACTGACCCCAAATTTTGTCCACCCGCCTAAGCCAATTGTACCCGCACAATCAAATTCAAAACCGCCCAAGCACGTGAAGTCGGTGGTCCCTGGCCCCCTGCTGGGGTGTAGGTAAGCGGGGGGCTGTGTGGAGTTGTAAATGATTGATGTGGTGTTGTGTGGTGTGACTGGCATTGACTGGGCGAGGTGGTTATGAGTGGTTTATAGCATCCCCACCCGACCCTGCCCTTCACATTTAATGCTTGTTAATCACTGTTAACACCTGCTATAAACCTAACACGATAATGCATATGACAAAAATCAAATACATATCTAAAATAAAGAACATATGCCATGATGGCTTGCAAAATGCTTTATATTAAATGCCATTTACTGACATGGCAGACTCAGCTGAAACGGAATGATTCTTGATTTAAACACTTCATTCGTATAGTGTGAGATGCTGGAAAAAACAGTAAGATGTGATGTAACATTCAAAGACTTAAGCGAAGAATTAAAAATATCACACACACACACACACAAAATAAACTAACAAATAATTCTTCCTCAGGCATGTTGATACATTATGAAAATAAATAAATTAGTTCCAGAAGTTTTAGAAATGACATAACTTAGCAGTGGTTTGTGTGACTTTAGCAAGCTGTGACATTTCACATAGAGTAAACAGCAGAAATAAGTAGGCCTACACCACATCTGAAACTAATCCAGTAACTTCTCCTTATATAGAATACATATTAGGCTTCCTTGTAGATGTAGTTCAGGCAAGGCTGATCATTTACCAAAAAAGGCATGTAAAAAATTATGACAACAACATTTTCACATAAGTGGTGAATCAACAGGGTTACAAAATAAAACTACATAAAAAAAAATCTAACGGCACTTTTGATCAACAGGTATGTTGAACAAACCATTTAATTTTACTACAAATGTTAGATATGGACCATTTAATCATTCTTAATACTGAACACAATGTTTCCACTTTAAAAAAACAAATGGGCGTTTATGAACATAGTAAAAAAAAAGTAATACAGAAATTCAAAATTAATTATGACAAGTGAATTTTGCTTAGAAAAGGACAGGACTGCCAAGCAAACTGTCTCAGAGCTGGGGAAAAAGACAAAAACAAATTACCTTATAATATTTTACCCTCAGGTAACTGGGGAAAAGTAAATGATAATCAATGAAGGTACATTCCTTCAACATCGTTTCATTGACATAACTACCATGTATGGTTTCGATACTGCCATTTAAACTGGACTCTTCTCAAACTTCCAGAAGAGTCTCAGAACTAGATTTATTACCAAATTTAACCAATGGCCAGGAATGCAAAAATGTCATTTAAATGACTAATCATTTTCATGTCTAGTTCACAGGTTGCCGAGATTTGGCCAAGTAAGACATATTTCCTGGATCAACATTGTTCAAAAATATAGACTTAACCCAATCCCTACCCCTACTACCCATAATTTATTCCTAAAATCAATGGGAAATTACATCTGATTAACAAGAGTGTTAAAGCACCTAACTCTGGTTGTAAGCCTGAAACAGGTATTTTCTGAAAAGTTATATATCAGTTCAGATTGGTTGATTGGAATGTTTTTCCAGGATCAACAAGGATGTTGATCCAGAAACATGTTGTACTTGGTGAACTCTCGCTCGACCTAGTTCACGTCTCGTAGGCTCTGATGACACTAGGGTGGGAATAATAATAATGTAGGAGGGAATAATAATGATTCATCAATTATAAAATCAAAATGGAAAGCTTGACTGTTTACTTGAAACCAATAATTTCCACCCAAACACAAAGGATAGTGTATCCAAATATATCCATAATGCCTGGCCCATGACCTGTTTTTTCATTAAATGCAATCTGTAGACTGAATTTTTAGTATTCATCTAGAATCAAAGAATTGAGCATGAAAAATGTTTCCTCACACTACTCCTCACACCCCCTCCATAAAGAAAAACAGAATCCCCAAATAAAAGCAGACACCCTGAATTATCCAAAGTTTATTAAAAGTACAATCTGTAAATGCTGAAACTAGCCAACTCTCAATGATGATAACCAACTAACAACAGCCAACTAACGCCCTAAAGGAAAAAGAAAAATAACACTCCATTCCAAAACACTGGTGTCTCCATTCAAAAGATTACAAACACAAAACTGATTCCTGACATTTAAATGGCACTGTTTCTGTAATTACAGATCGCACCTTTCAACGAACACACACATACACACACACACACGCAACATAAAAGTCCCAGCAGGTTACCAAAATGTCTGCTTTATTTATTTTTAAGGACAACTCATTCAGAAAGACTCAAGGGAAGTATTTGCACTAGATTCGGCCTCGCATTCTCCAATTAGGGTGGTGTAAGAGCGAGTCAACCTTCAACAAAAATAATATGAAATGATAATAATAGGAATACATTAATCAATACAACATGTGGAGTTCAAGTGAGAAAAATCAGTCACTGTGGATACCACCAAAAACATTTATGCACCAACAGCAGGGAAAGAAAACAGGTCATATTTAAACAAGTTTATCAAAGCTTTGCATTATCATAAAATGCTCTAAAATGTTAAATTTTTGAGATTTTTTGCATTTTTTATTGAAAGATATCAACCTTTTTTCTTGTTTAAACAGATTCTTTTATCTTGTCTCTTTTTCTTTTTTCTTTGTTGTGACTGCAAGTGACCATGAGAAAGGATGGGTCCTTGGCTGGGAATTTTTGGTGTGAGTGAATGTGTGTGTTTGTGTGCGTATGTTCTCTCCAGGCTGTGGTTGGTTCAGGGTCACAGCAGTTGAGCTGGTAATGTTTCCATTTCGTACTGAGCAGCTGACGCAATGACATCAGGCATGTGTGTGCATGTGTGTGTGTGTGTGTGTGAGAGGTATGATTTGAAAGAGTGAGTGTGTTGGCTGAAGAATGAGTGAAAATAAAAAGGAATGTGTGCCTACAAAATGTTTTGGGAGTGTATAACCTATGTGTCGTGTTGTATAGTGTGTGTGTGTGTGTGTGTGTGTGTAAGGCACGGCCAGTCCGTCTCAGTCCCTCAGGTCCACACTGGATCCAAACAGCGCCACCAGCTGCTCCTCATAGTGGGCGATATTCCTCTTCATGATCTCTTTGCAGGACCCCAGCAAACGCTCGAAGGCTTGTACGTCAATCACTGAAACACAAACATCAGTCATGTGACATTAATTGAGCACACGGCACACATTTCAAAGCAAAAATGTAAGTCAGATGGACTCAGAGAAACTTACCCAAGCATTTGACATCCCCTACAGCATAGGCTGAGGCAGCACGTGGTTTATTAGTAACGAGAGCAAGTTCTCCAAAATACTGCCCTCTACTGCAGCGAGCGATCTCCACCTCAGCATTATCCTGTCTGTCTGCTTTTGTCTGAGAGACAAAACATTTAGATTTGGGGCAAGATTAAAAATGTAACTTTAAATTATCCAAAATAATTGGATGCCAAACATGCAAGTCCCATCCTAAACAGAAAACTCTATAATGTGACCCTGCCTACAAAACTTAAGTCGCTGGGGTATATTTGTAACAATAGCCAAAAATACATTGTACGGGTCAAAATTATTGATTTTTCTTTTATGCCAAAAACCATTAGGACATTAATCAACGATATTTTGAAAATTTCCTAATATAAATATTTCCAAACATAATTTTTGATTAGTAATATACCTCTCTCTCTCTCTCTCTCTCTCTATATATATATATATTTTTTTTTTTTTGCAACCTCAGATTCCAGATTTCACATTTTGTCCAATCCTTACAAAAAATACATCAATGGGAAGCTACTTCATTCAGTTTAGTGATGATGTATCAATCTCAATTTTGAAACATGGACTTATGACTGGTTTTGTGGTCCAGGGTCATGTGATTCAAAAATTGTTGAGGAGAAATAGTCTATGTATGCCTGTATCTACATTTTAATCTGGGACTGAAAGTATTTGATAAAAAAAGAAAATCTGAAAAGGAACATCTGAAATTATTTCAGCACATTCAGGGGTTTAAAAGGTGTTATTTAACACAATGCAAGAGAAGAAGAAAGATAAAGGAACTCACTTTGCTCTTCATCATAATCTTCACCTCTCCAGACTCCACAATGTAGAAGCAATCAGCCTTATCGCCCTGGTCATAGAGCAGCCCATAATAGTAATGATTAATGATACAATAGCATCAGTCAGAGTCCTGATCTTCAGTTTTTCACTATTATTACAGTGCTATAAGTGAACCTGCTGTGTGTCTGGTGGTTCTTTCAAGTGTGTGAGAGCTAAACAGAGGATAGCAAGATTCTCAATGGCACCATCCACTGACTCAAACTAAATGCATCATATATGTATAGAGATAAATGCACAACGGCATTAGATAATACATTTTTCTAAATAAAATTTCTGGTGATTTTTAGTAGATGTATGAAATAATAGTTATTTTTGCTAAGCACATTTATTTTTCTTTTTTGTTTCAAAACAGCTTTACAAAAAAATCACAATGTTAATTTTATTGCTTAAATCCACATTTAATAGTTCAGGGCAGATATTTGCTATGTCCATCTATAGTTTTACGTGAGGGTACTGTAGGAAATTCTAATGAGTTATTAATTATTAATTTTGACACAGGTGTTCTAACAGAATAACAAAGGATGGATGTTATCACAATAACTTGGAAAATGTTCTGTTAACATTTGACAACCAGACATTGTCACAATACTTTGTCATAATTTTGAATAACACACCTATTATTTTACCTTTGAAACTTAACTTTAATTCGAAATGTGTAGTCTTTAAAATAATTAACACTATGTTGATGGCCAATGATGTTCATACACAAGAACAACTTTTTTCACCTGCATAATGATCCGCTCTCCATCCTGAAATAATTTTACACCCAGCACATCAACAATCTTCATCCTCTCAGAGATCTAGGAGATATAAAGATGGGTAAGTATTTGATTATTTTGTTAATGGTCTAATATCCATCTCTAAAGGTCTCATCACCCTAAGGTTTTTCTTCAGTGTTACTCTTTCACAGAACCACTTAAAACATGTTTGGCAAAAGAATAAATGTACAATCATTTTCTCACCTCCAGTGATTTGAGTAGTGGGACAGACTCGATAAATAATTCATACACCCTTCTCTTCTTCGCATTATTCTTCACTATGAGTCTTCGGAACGTTGCCCGATCCTGAAGCAGACATACTGAAATTATTCTTGTGACACATCTTCAGTCTTCATATTTGTTGAATGTATAATGTGAAATTGCTGCTTGTGTAAGTGAAGCTGCAGTCATTGTGTTTCAAGCACATGTCCACAAGGTGGTGCTGTTACAGAACACTACATCAACAGGGTTTGCTGTCAGCTCACTTGCTCTCTCAGCACTCACCAGTCCCCAGAGGGCTCCCTCCTCTTTAGCAATGATGGTTGCAGCACGTGGAGTGTTGTACATGAGGGCCAGTTCTCCGAAACTGCCCTTATTATCATACTGACCCACACAGCAGCCCACACCATCCTTCTGTACCACAATATCATACACACCCCTGAAAATACACAACAAACATGTATTCAGTTACAGTTGTGGTAGTGACGCATCATTCAGATATCCTGACCTACAGGTATTGACAGTCAATATGAGGAATACGGTTAAGGTACAATGAATAGGAATTCACATAAATTGCTCTCAGTTCATTTATTGAATCCAAATTGAGTCACATCATGATTACAGCTGCAATAATCAATAAAATCACTAATGCAAACTATTGTATGCCAATATCAAATAACTGTGTCTGTGCACAATTAGCATTCATCACTTTACAGTAGTGAAAAAGGCCAACTTCGAAGAAGGTTATAACCATATTTAGTTTTGCATGGCCATGGTGCCAGGTGAAGTGCAGCTCCATTCGCTTAAGAGGTGCTTTTCATCTGGACAGAGGGTATTATATTACTGATATTATGTAAGATTAGCATAATACTATTGTTAAATTTAAAACTGCATGGATTATCAAGTCACTAAACAGTAATAGTTACTATAGTTTTTAATTTAAACATTTCAACAATTACAAGAGCTTACAGTATGTAGTGCAATTAAATATATTTATATAAAGAAACATTAACCAAGTATCCAGTAGCAGTAAATGCATTTTGTTGTTACAAACAGAGCATTAGGCTAAAAGTGCATACTTTTTACATAAAATGCGGAAATTAAAAAGCAGGATTTTCAAAATTTGAATCAAGAAACAACTGGGAGATGAATCAGTTTTGAAAATAAGCAAAAGATATATGCAACATTGTTAAAGTATCATAAACCAGAGTATCACAGACACACAGTGTCAGAACAGTTTTTAAAGAAATGTACCTCTCAATTACATAAAAGTTATCTCCATCATCTCCCTGATCAATGACATGATCTTGTGGCTGCACAAGAACCTCAAACATGGCGTCCAGCACCTGTGAAAACTGCTCCTATACCAGAAAGAGACAGAGTCTGATGAAGGAAATGCATTTCTGGATCATACAGTGCATATTTAGCATCCACTGTAGGGATATACAAAACTACTGGGCATAAAAAAAAATAAACAATTCTTAGGGTTCACATGACTGGTAGATGGAGTGCAGTCAAGTCCTCTGACAGACAGAAAGTACTTTCACAAAACTAAGACACTAAGCACTGCGCTGCTGTCCACAGCGTCTTCTTTACATGACATCATATAAATCTATAAATAAATACAATTTAAATTCCTCTTTTGCACACTTTAATGCCTTCTGAATGGAACATATACACATTTTGAACTGGAATCATGATGGAATATCCTGTGATGTCCACTTTGAAGGGCACTTACGGTCAAATAGAACAAACGCTGTGAGTGATAAGAGCACTGGGATTGGGAAACTCCACCTTACCATATTGTGATGCCGTGTCCCAGTGTGACAAGACAAAAAAACATTAACCCATTATAAACAAGGCATTCATTGATTTCAGTGGGGACATTATTACGGATTATAATGTGTTGCATTTCACGCACGTAAACTTAAAACCATGTCTGCATTTGTGGTCGGAGAAATAACAAACAACAAGCACTACTCTACACTGTTTAAAACTCGCGTTTGAATCATCTGAATATTTGGGTTGAACTGTTCTGGAACAGTGTTGTAAATACAACTTAACCACTGATCTCTAGTTGTGTCCTCTCTTTTGGAAGGCAAAAAAAGTAGCTTGGCTTACACAACCAAACACTGCATCACCACAAAATGGCGCCAGCAGTGAAAATAAAAAAGTTACGCTGCCTTCCTTTGTATGAACATTTGGGTGGTGTAATGCTTATCTTCCCACATCGTGACATAGATATGTGTGTGTGGGGGGGGGGGGGGGGGGCAAGCTGTTTTAGGAGGGCATAGACCAGTGATCCTCAAATCTGGCTCGCAAGATCCAGTTTCCTGCAGAGTTTAGCTCCGACTCCAATTAAACACACCTGCATGTGATTTTCTAATGATCCTGAAGACACTGATTAGCAAACTCATGCGTGTTTGATTAGGGTTAGAGCTAAACTTCGCAGGAAAGTGGATCTCGCGAGCCAGATTTGAGGATCACTGGCATAGACAATTCTTAACTTTTAAAAAGAATATCCCTTTGGATAAGAGATTTTAGTCTTCGCCACTGCTACAGATAATGAGAATTATAATATTACATAACATACAATAACATTCTTATCTGCAAGTGTTACAAATTCAAAGTAATGCAAATATTCCTATTTTGGAAACCCGACTACACACTCGGGTTAACCTTTAAATACTTCATAGAACTTGATCCACTGACCAGAGCACAACTTAAACGTGCTACATGACATCAGCAAAAAAATAAACAATGCAAATCAGTTCAAGTAACAGCACATTAATTCGAAAATATGTTCCTCTAACATGATGAACTGGCAGCAGTAGTTTAAGTAGGGCACGTGTGATCAGGAGCACATGCAAACCAAACCTGACTGACTGGCCTCCATAGAGTCCAGGAGTGATACAACCTGGATGGCGTCGGTTTACAGTTTTATAGCCCTCATATCTGTGTGTGTGTGTGTGTGTGTGTGTGTGTGTGTGTGTGCCCGCGTACCTGATCAAGTGCCTTGAACAGCAGAATGTCCTTGCAGGCCTCTTGTAATCTACAACGCTGCTCATCTGTTTTTGGATGGACAACTCTCGGCTCAGAGTCTTCCTCATCATCATCAGGGTTAAAGGCCTCCGCACACACTATAAAAATAAATGACTATTTTCAAAAGTCATAAAGCCACATGCAAGTGAAAAACTCTTGACGTTGGTTTCAAACTTTTTAATGACAGAGACTCTATAATATGATGGTACCCATTTACATTGTTCTAAGGACATAGAAAGCATGCTGTAATGAAAAATGTAGCTGTAATTTTTTATTTAATTTGTATTTTTTATCTTTTTGCAACAAATAAGCCACTTAAAAAGAAAATAATCGCAAGCCTACATACTTCACAGAGGATATTTGTTTTTAATAAAGTTTATTTTATTTGTTGCACATAAGTTCAAATGTATGGTGTCAGTAATACAAATACTTTTATACATCAAGGAGGCATTAAATTGATCAAAAGGGACAGTATAGACACTAAGTGTTACAAAAGCTTCCTTTTTAAATAAATGGCATTATTTTGAACCTACTATTCACCAAGAATACTGAAATACAACGTATAACAGTTTTTAATATTAAGCAGCACTTAATAATAACATTAATAATAATAATAAGTGTTTCTCATGCACCACATCAACATGGTGCCTCAAGCCTGTTTTAAGCTTTTCCTTATTTTTGTATTTTAGTATTCCATCATTAGTGATGAAAAAAATTGCCACACTGGTGGAAACAACACGAGATCGTGCTACCGTGATAGTGTTTATTTAGAGAAGTGCATCTTTACGGATTTTGATTATTATTCTAAAGAAAGAGTTTTTGATTTGTTTTATTGTTAAGTAGTAACTTCCTATAGATAAATTTATCATGTCTGTGAGGCATGTATTCACTCTTTATTTACATTTTGTTGATATTGTGAGTAGGGATATGCCGGTATCAAATCTTCATGTTGCAAAATGCAACTTGGTTGTTAACATTAAAAAGCAAAAACGTATATTTAATGAACAAAAAATGCTCCAAACTTTTTTCTAAATTAACAAAAAACTAAATGAAATATAATCACTTTTCCATTAAAGGAGCATTCCGTTGGTTCTGAAATTTTTAACCGTTACTGACACCATTGGCCGTTAGAGGAACTTCAGCCAGTCTCATGTTCCTTCTCAGTGTGCAGAGGAGCACGATCTTTTTTTTTCTTTTTTTTTACTTCGAGGAGTGTCCGTGGGTGTCTGAATTGTGCTGGAGTCCATCTGAAATCACTATTGCCGCTGATTACTATAATGACTGGCGTGCCGTATGGTTGTAAGCCCAAGTAGACGAGAACGCACATGATGTCACATTTTGTGAATTTTTGCGCCAATTCGGGCCCGACTCCTCCACACACAATTGAGCCTACAGGCTGATAGAGGCAACCGTGGTGGACAGTCGAGGTGTCATTCTTTTTTTACATCATGGTTGGCTCATACATGTACAAATGAAAACTCTATCTCAAAGATTTTTTTAAGTAAAAACCTCCACATAGCTCCTTTAAATACAATACTGAACTTTTTTAATAGCTGGAACAGCAGTATAAGCAGGGGTGCACATAAGTGGTCCACAAGTCCGTATACACAACCAAAATAAGAAATGCGTTTTGTAAAATAGTTCAGAGCACGCAGTTGCGTACTGACATGGTTGACAGTTGTTAATGTATAATTACCATTTTAGATTGACAAATTGTACAAGATTTCTATTCAAACCGAAAGCATAAATCTAGGCTACCCGCTGCCGTTATCAAAGCACAATACAAAACTGTGACATTTCATTCATGACGATCTACAGTCGGTAGCACTAAACCCAGAAGCGCGTATGCTTACTTGCCAGCAACTGACAAAATAAATAAGCTGTTGATAAGCTGTTGGAGGGCCAGAGCTGCTCGGGTCTAAATTTGAGGCCCGTGCAGGGCTCTGCTCGGTGAGCATAAGAGACATCTTTCAAAAAATCTTAGGGACCACAAACTTTTTAATGGTAGTGTATTTACACTGCAGAAAAGGAGAAACAAACTTTAATTTCTTAAAAACAAACAAATAAATAGATATTTTAACTAAAAACTACAGGCAAGATATATTCTTCTCAGTACGTTAAACATGTCTTTACATGTAGCATTTGTAGATTCCTTTATATGATGACGTGGGTCTCTAAAAATCCCACATTAAAGGAATGTGTATGTTGCAAACACAACTGGAACACAACTGAAAGGGGCAGTGGGAGTGGGAATACCAGCAACGTTCTTACCATAAAACAAACACAAGGGGAAATGACGGAAAGGCACAGCACTTATCTGATACTCACACACACTTAAAACCACATGATTAGTGCAATGACGTCAAACAGAACTCACCCGACACTCTCCGGTTAAATCTGCTGGGAGGAGGAGCTGCGGAGAAAGAGAAAGAGAAAGAGAGAGAGTTAATGACGGTTCAAATTCTGAGAGGCGCAGACTTATAGACAATGTTAACGATCAAATTCAGTCTCCAAATCTCACATGTGCCCTTCAGTAACTGTGTGGGTGTGTTAAATATTCGGTAAGGTCAGTCAAAGGCCTGTCCTACAGGCTGTACCAGTTTCAGGAGATTGCAATTATGTGTGTACGATCACAGCCGAGTGCACTAGCACGACTCTCAGGAGCCCTGCAGGTCTGCACACACTCCTCCTCCTGCTTTCTCATGGCGCTGTTACAGTCCGTCAGTCCATTAACTCTTTGGTGTAAAACTAGCAATAATCTTTCTCTCGCATACATGCTCAATTTTAGGATCTTAATAAGTTGTTCTGCTTGTAACCAATAAAAGCAGACTTTCAAATGTCTGAACACATTCTTACAACAATTAACCAGCAACACAAAACACATTATGTAACGCAAGGCATGCACGCTCATGTTAAATGGCGTGGAAGTTTGTATATTCACACATAAGCTTTCAGATTTACACCTCTTTGCAAATTACTTAACGCTGTGTGTGTGCGCATGTTGCCCAGACAAGGCGGCTTAATACATGGATGTGTTGTGAGAGCACTCAAAGAAATGAGTGCGTGCATGAGCGCGTGAGTATCAGGAGATGGGGTGCTTCAACCTCACGTGTAGGGGATAACAAGTGGCTAAAGTTGCCATGACAACAAAATACAAGGAAGACTTCCTGATCGCTCTAAAAACTATCCCCCCAAATATACACCCACTCACTCTCTATTGGCATCCAGAGAGAGAGAGGGGGGAAAAAGGGAAAGAAACCGACAGTGACACAGGAAGGAAGAAAAGGAAAAGAATAATGAGTGGAAGCTTTATTTCTAAGAATACACACAAAGGCTATGTCCACACTGTCAGTTTTTGGTATTGACAACTGCATTTTCTTCACAGGTATGAGTATTGAAATGTCCCGTTCACACAGCAGCTTACAGTCGTGTTTAGAGTAATGTCTGTATGAACGTGCAACGGAAGTCAAGCTCCATTCCTGACCAGTGACCATAGCGACAGTGACCAAAGTAAAATCAAAGATGGACACGCAGCTCATTTTTCTGCACTGTAAGTACCGAAAACACATGAAAACATGTAACACACATTAGACACACATTAGTGTGGCAGAGCATCTCTCTCTCACACTGTATGCCATGACAGGCAACTAGTTGTCCAGTCCTGTTCACACAGCGCGTGTGTTCCAACAATGCAATGGTGTGTCCTGAAATTTATGGGTGTGAGTTAGGGCTGTCAACGAATATTCTAAATTCGAATATATGTTCGAATAGGTTTTAAAAAACAATTTCGAAGGTGAAAATTAATATTCGAAAAATGTGGAAAAAACACCCGCGGTAGTAGAGGCGTGGCTGTCTGATTTGCGAGTGGCCGCGTTAGCGCGCCTGACGGGTTCAGGGACATGTCACAGGAGTCACACTGTCTGGCCCAGCATCACTGCTGAAAATTGACGCGTCTTCATGGAAGATGGTAGCAAGTGCAGAGCCCAACTCGACCGCAGCAGAGAAAGCGAGGTAAAATTATTGACCCGCGAGATAAAGTTGTATGCAAGCAATTCAGAATACAGTTAGCATACCATTCAACCATGAGGTCACATCTCAAAAATGTGCACCCAAATGAGCATGGTATAATGTGTGGAACTCCAGTTAAACAGTCATGTCTTGACACTTAACGTTACTTTGCATCGCCAGCTACAAGCTCTTTGTCTGCAACACGACAAGAGGCCATAACGGATAAATTAATTTAGTTCATTTGTAAGGACATGAGACCGATCAGTATCGCGGATGGGGCACACTTCGGGGAGTTCTGTCAAGCAATGGATCCGAGGTTTAATTATTTATCGTTTCATGTCAAGGAAAAGTTCCATGTTTACCACAGCTCAGCTCACTCAGTTGTATATGCTGTAAAGCTTCAATTCATATTAATAATATTTGTTTCAATCATTGATTGAAGCCTGCTATATTTGGGAAAGAATTCGCGACCTTAAATCGCTTGCACAAAACTCTTGATCAGCACTGAATCATTTGTTTATTTATTTAAACCATAATGCGCAGAGAACGTGAGGGTGAGAGAGCGTGAGGTCTGCAGTCTTGGCCATTAATTGATTTCCTTGTTTTTGTGTAGGTAATACATTGTCAAATATGTTTAAACTTAAATAGACTACCTATACAAGTAGTCATGTATCTTTGTATTATTTTGTCCTGTTATTGACGTAATGCGTGTCATTGACAACATGCGCCACCAGATGTTCGAATAGTTTGAATATTCTTGGGGTTTTTTTAGGGAATATTCGAACGTCATTTTTGAGCAATTTTGACAGCCCTAGTGTGAGTTCAGTTACAGAATGCGGTTGTCACACCCGTAAATAACCTAACTGTGTGTGAACGTAACCATAGTAAGGACAAAAAAGGACATAAAACAGGCCTGACACCGTATTCTGCTGCTGTGTGAACGTGAAGTTGATCCATTCTGAATCATTAAAGGAAAAAAGTTCAAATGGAAACCAAAGTTTTGTCATCATTACTCACCCTCATGTCAGTTTGAGCCCGTATTGTTTTTCACATAAGCAAAAGAAAAGAAACTACGAAAAAAAGCAGAATTAGAGTATCAAAGAAGGCAAGCGGTATGGCACGGCTAGGTTTGCGTTTCCTGAAGTCATATAACAGCCATGTGTGGGTAACAAACATGTAATTTAAGACTTTATTTACTGAAAATCTTTCCCTCCACCATGCTTCTCATATTTCGTTTGCAGTTGAGTTTTTCAAACTTGCCACATTTTCAAGCTCACAAATATAGGCCTCAGCATATATGGCTTAGCAATTGTTTAAAATGTTCTGTTATGCAAATGATATTCTTTTGACCCTACAATTAAAAGAGTCCTTAAAGGAGTCATCTGATGCCCATTTCCCACAAGTTGATATGATTCTTTAGGGTCTTAATGAAAAGTCTATGACAGGGGTAGGCAACATCGGTCCTGGAGTGCCATCCTGCAGAATTTAGCTCTAAACCTACCTCAACACATCTGAACAAGCTCATCAAGGTCTTCAGGATTACTAAGGTTAAGAGCTAAACTCTGCAGGACATCGGCACCCCAGGACCGACGTTGCCTACCCCCGGGTCTATAACATACTTTGGTTAAAATTTCTCAATGTAGTGTAAAACAACAACCTGCCAAAATCAGCTCTGCTTTCAGCAACCCATTTTAGTGCATGTTTTTTTCAGAATGTTTGACCAACAAAAATGTTACTACAACATGATTCAAGATACTTTTTCTTTATTAACCATCTAGTTAAAGAAAAACCTATTCCAAGTGCATAACACTTGAAGTTGTCATCATGATGTAAAAACCAAAATCACTTGTTAAATATCTGTAGGAAAGAAGCAAAAACTACAACTATTGTGTACAAGTGTACAAAGTGTACAAGTTTGTGCATATTGCGCTCGTATATCTTGCAGTGTCTCATGGATGAAACGCCATGTTAAAAACACAGTGCCCAAGTTAAAAGTTCACTCCCATCTTCTTGCATGTATTACCCATTACACTGCTCGCATCGCATCTTAATCAAAACAGAAGCGCTGTGTGAATGACGCCTAGCACTAAATTTATGGTCCTTCTACTGATCTATAATAGAGAACTGGATTGCTCATGACGTGATGAAAGTGAAGCAGCCACTCCGCCATATTGGTAATCTCTAGTATTCCTATACATTCCAGTGAATTGATAGGAAATCGTACGATTTAATGAGAAAACATCACCTAACAAGTCAGCCAGCATTTTTAAATCTGAAGTATCTATGCACATTCTTACAATTACGATTAAAACGATTAAAATGCGATTAATTTCGATTAATTGATTACAAAGCCTCTAATTAATTAGATTAATTTTTTCAATCAAGTCCCGGCCCTAATATAACCCAGACTGGATTTGTCTGAAAGTAGAAAGTAAAATATACACCTAGGATGCCTCTAGGCTGAGTAATTTATTTTTTATTTTTGGGTGAACTAACCCTTTAAAGTCCTCTCCGATCACAACTAACTCAAAATTAAAAGTTTACATTGTTTCTAGGAGACACATGACAAATGATAACATCGTTATTAATATTAATGCTTTAATGGTTAATAATGTAGGCTCACTATTAGTGTTGTCAAATGACCCGGTACTTCGGTACCAAGTCGGTACTAAAAAAATGAAAATGTGATGGTAGCAGGTGTCTAACGAGTATTTGAGAAAAACATTAATTTCATAATGATATTTCCCCTCCGTTTTAAATTCTTATTATCCAATGAATGGATACATTCTTGTAAATTTTTTTTAATAAAAAATCAAAAGGATTAACAATGCAGATGAATTTTCACAGCCTTTTTTGATCATATTTGTGGGCATGACTGTACTCACTATGATTTTCTTGTCCGTATATATAGTTTAAGTCCCTCATTCAATATAAGTCAATGGGACTTTTTGCCCATGTTCAGTCTTTCAGTCAGCATTTACGTCCAAAGTACAAACGTGCCAGAGTTTAATAGTTTAACTTTAAGATTCTGTTAAAATCACTTTTAAGTATGAGCAGCAGTAACTGCAAACAATATAGCAAAGAATGTTGCAAAGAATTGCAAAACTTAAGTGTTGTTCTCTCTGTCTTATCTCTCTCCATGTCCTTCAAGATATCCTCATGTACCCGATGCTCTTTCTCTCACTGCTGGCAAATATTAGCCAGAGGAATTTTACAAGTAAACAGAATACGTGTGTGTGATCTCTGTGATGGTACAGCTAAAATCACTTATGTGAGAGTCAGCATCTGAACTACAAACACTAATGTGCTTTCTCTCACACAACAGGCAAAAACAACCACACTAAAATGCTAATAGCCACACACATATACTAATATGCATACAGGTACTCAAACCAGTCAACCATTATAGGTTTACTATAAATGTTTATAACAACATCTAGAGAACAACATGGTCAAAACAAAACAAACAAAATATCAAACCAGATGTAATAGTTTTACAACTTTTTTTATTTTAATTTATTTTAAAATGTTAATTTCTGTGATGTAAAAAGATTAATTTTCAGCGATATACAGTAAAGTCCAGTCCTCAGTGTCAATTGATCTTTGTGAAATCATTCTAAAATTCTAACTTGGCATTCTACAAACATTCTGTATTATAATCAATGATGAAAACTGTTGGCTGCTTAATATTTTTGTGGAAACCGTGCTACATTTTCTATGATTTTTTTATTATTGTATTGTAACATGAATGTATACAATGTCAGTGTTCAAATATCGATTTTTATTAGGGGTGTAACGGTTCACAAAATTCACGGTTCGGTTCGATACGATTTACTGGTGTCACGGTTTGGTTCGGTACGTTTTAGATACAGCAAAAAGAAAAAATTGGCAGATAAATTCTCTTGATTAAAAAAAAAATTATTTATTAAAACTAATAAAGTATGTTTTTTATTTTTTTTACATTGAACAATGATGGAGCCATTCTTTACCCATCTTCTATGGTGTTTTCTTAGCAGCATAATGTATAAAACAAAAACAGCTCCTTATTAAAAAAAAAGTAAAAAAAAAATTATCTTGTTGTAGTAGTTATGAACAAATACAAAGATGTAACTTTTTATATGGAAGTCTATAACTTTTTATATCGAGTGTGTTTTTACTCAATTGGTTCTCTATAGGGCTTATGTTTTTTGGAACAAAGCAGGAATTACGGTCTGGCTGAAATGGGCTCGTGAAGGAATATTGTAACGGGGCTCAATTACATTAAGCATGTTCTTAAAACCTCCGTTTTCCGGGCGCTCACTCACTCAGTACGCACTGAAGGCTCGTTGCAAAATGGCTAAAGGGTCTTTCACACAGGACGTGGTATGCGCGGCGCTGGAACCTGGGCTCAGCGTTGCCCTTCAGATACAATGCGATTTGCGCTGCACTATGCCAAGAGCAAAGTAGGTGGAGTTTTTAAAACTACCCGTGCATACGTTCTATTTATAACAGTTCTTCTATCGAATAACGTGCAGGCCTGTTAATTTTATCATACTGCTCAGGAAATTCCGACACAGTACAGTACTTGTCCATTTTGATATCCGTGCTTGTTTGGGTGCCCCGATCGATTGGTAAAGTGCACCCAAACACCAGACCTGTTGGTTATTGGAGGATCTTCTTTTTCTGGTCTGTTAAACACACTGGCCACAGCGTACCTTGCATGAACTGCTTGCTCACTCAGCGCATACTACAGCGAGTGCCTGACTGAGTAGCCTAACATAAACGTATTAGTTGGTGTTTTTTTTCTTCTTCTTCGGGGGTGTTAGGGGCGTTGCCTGTTACATCGTTTGGGTTATTGCGCTACCTTGTTGAACGCATATCATTATATTTCACAATTTTTTTTTATTTATTTTCCAAATATAATTAATTAGTCCAACGAACAACGAACGGTTCAATACGAATACGCTTATCGTTACACCCCTAATTTTTATGCATCCTTGACTAATAAAATTATTAATTTCATTAAAAAAAAAATCTCACCCCAAGCTAATTGACCAAAAGTTGGTACATTTCAGAGTCCACAAATTTGGGCACACTTATAAATCAATACTACAATTATAAATGAATTATTGTATGGTTAAAATACACATTTGAGATATAATATGATACCCTATGTAACATTACCAACAATTCAAGCACCTCAGTTTATAACTTAAAAAAACAAACAAACAAAAAAACAACTTATTAGTGGCAATGTGTTTTCATGAATATTTCCTGCTCATCAGGGGTTTGAGGAGGTTTGGATAAATTCAAAATCCCAATATGCTACAGAGCTGGCTGTATTTTCTCTCTCTCCCCTTCCTGCTGTAAGCAATTAATCTTGATGTCTCCATACCCCTCTTTTCCCTGCACTCTCTAAAAACTTTGTCTATTTTTCTGTAGCACTTCATTTCTCCCTCTTTCTCTCTCTCCCTTTAGCCCTTATAAGGCAGTGTGGATAGTGTGAATGTCTAGCTCTGTGCCTGTGGATTTAACCCTTTACTGGCGGCCAGATGGTTACTTAGATAGAGAGACCATGAATGACATCTACAATACAGGGATCAACTGAGATATATAAGAGTTATATAACAAGAGTTATTTACTCAAATATACCAATTTCTTTCCCTTTCTGTAAACTTTACAAAAACATAGGTGCGCATTCAGTGCTGCAAATTAATCCGCAAAAGTGTGTTTGTGTGTGCATAATATGAATATTAGAAGCAAGGTCAGCACTGGCTCTGATTAGACAAGGCCATTCATCTGCTTAATCTGCACCCTGACTGGACAAGGTCACTGTCTGTTCTTTTAACTCCTCTCTGATTGGCTGATACTGTATTATGTGGTGCTAGTTGAAGGCATATCCAATCAACGTGTACACTTCGCAACTGGAGTCCTTCGGTTGGTTACACTCCTGTCCCAATGACCTCCTCTCCTTGAGCCACCACCACTAATCAGACTGACCTGCAAACATCTTACAAAGAAACTGTTTCTGTGTGTGGTTTTGTCTATTAAAGTCATGCAAAAACAGGGGATCAGAACAATGCTTCCCCTTTCTGCTGATTGGAGAAAAGAGAGGACATTAAATATCAGATTTAATTGGAGACTAAAATAGTGTAGGCAACAATGACAATAATGTGCAGGGTTTCCACATCCTGCTTAACCTTTGGCCTTACCCATGATGCCTTAAGAAGGAACAGCTCTGGTGTACTGCTCTAAGGACGGGTGGATTATGCCATAAGTGTAATATAGCAGTCTGAACTCTTAAAGCTATATAACTCCATCTTAACTTATTTCCTATCAGTGAAGCACTCAAAATACAGAAATAACGTGATAACCTAAAGTCTATCACTGGCTAATAATGCTTCATAAGCTTACAGCCACACTATAATGCTGCCTCTGAAATCAATGACCAGAGTGGGAAGAACAAACAGGGCCAGGGTAGTCCGTCACCCTCTTGCTGATAGATATATAAAGAGGAAATGCTAAAGTCCAGATTGTTATCGAAACCTCAAACATAAAGAATAACCGATATAGACACACCCAGGCATACAAAACACACAAACAATACAAGCATAGAAAAAAAAAAACTGGTACTGAAGAACTCATAAAAAGCATGTGCATTCATAATGTATGACATGGCCTGTAATAAAGACAAAAACAGGAATTATTTAATTTTCCTTTCTGTGTTCTAAATAAAGTTTAAAGTCTTTTCGACACTGAGCGCAAAAAAGCAAAACAAATATTGGACGCGACGACATGCTGAAATAAAACAACAGATTTCTAACGATGCTTCCACATAGACCACGAACGTTCGCGCACCGAGAATGCTAATGTTATTTATTTATTTTTTTAAATCAGTTCGACAAATCTTTTCAGTTTTTCAAACCGAAAATACGAACTGTCCAATAAGATTTGAGCTAGGATCACGTGAACGGAGACACATAAAGGCAAGACATATGATTGCGATGTTATATTTTCTGTATGTGTTTTGTATGCAGCTCATTGTATTTGTATAGCAATAAAGGATGTCTGACACATATTAGCAGTGTAGTGTAATTAAACATACAAAGAGTGCATGTGTCTGCTTAATAATCAAAATCAACTACAGATCACACCTGGAAGTTATTACAAGCACTTGATGAGTGTTTAAAGTCGGTAAGCAAATATATTTATACATTTAATAATTACATACATTTTCAAGTGTAGCTTGATGCTAATTGTACTACTAATTATACTTGAGGATGTCGCCTATTCTTGTAGGCATTATAGATAGTTTGTTTCTATTTACAAGACACATTTCTGAAAAAAATTTCATTTTTGTTGGTCGGCGCTACCTAGCGTGCAGGAATTAATTAGCAGAAGGGAAACAATCGTTTGTTGTTTGGTGTGAAAGCATCGTTGTCGATTCACCTTGCTTTTTCCCATCGCGCTCAGTGTGGAAAGGTCCTAAGACTGAGTGTCTGAAGTTCAAATGCTCTTAATATTAGGGGTGGTTAATCTGTCTGATTTCCCGATTCGATTCGATTACGATTATTGAAGTCCCGATTCGATTACAGTCGATTTTCGATTATTAACGATTCTCGATTAACGATTATTGATTTTCCATTTCACAACAGTAAGTAGTAAACAAACTGTGTAAATCATTACTAATAAATGGTAGAAACAAACCGAATGCATGTAGCGGTTGGGATTTTCAGTTTACTACATGCAGCAGGCACTCTGATTCCATGTATGGGGCACATATATATTATTCATATGACACACAAACACAAGTAGACAAGACCTTTTTAGTTCAAAATCTATGCCCCGTGTCACATCGCCTCTGATTCTGCTATGAGCAGCCCGGCCAGATCTGCCTCGCGCACGCGCCGAGTGTGCACAGCTCGGACTACTGTCAGGGTCATTGCGACTCCCCACCTTGCCTCCTAACTGTCCTATGAATACTTCGACCTCGTCTAACATACCCAGAGGCATTAGACAAAGTTTCCACTACAATACTGTCACCGCGATTGCGGAGAGGTGCGGTCAGAAGACAAATATACATGTCTAGCGCGGAAAAAATCTCCCGCTTCGTCCCCGCAACACTAACACGCCTGCTAATTTCGCAATGAACACTCCGACCCCTGCAAACATTGTTCACACCTCTGACATTTGGCAAAGGACCATTTACATTGGGCAAAGGATTCACCGTTTGTGCTTGGTGTACTTTCACTTTCAATATCACCGTCATCTTCTGGATACAGATATTCCCCTTCAGAATCAGTGTCCGCGAATAGAAGTCCCAACACTTCATTGCGGGTTTATTGAAGCCTTATTGATGCCATTAGATAATAATAAAAATAATAATGATAATAATAATAATCTAATGCCAATACTCGCTGACGTTGACAACATTGGTCAGATAAAATGGCTCACTCTCACAGTAGCTCCGCTTTTTTTTCACACTGATTCAATGCGCTCTCGAATATTTTGTTAAGGAGCATTACGTTTTTGTTGAGTCAGAGATTAAGTATTACATGTCTGCTATCTGGTGCAGGGGAGGTCGCGTGAAATTTGACACCCTATTTGACAAAATCGGCCGTTTTATTCAGTGCCGCATCTTGTCGAGTAAACTCGACCATGGCGCCAAGAGGGTTAGAGCTCCTGCCATGAAAACCAAAATAAATCCACACGCTTGCTTTGAGCCCAGATGGAGCTGGGTGGTTTGGTTGGTTGCTCGCTCCTGGTTTTTCCATTTTACACAACTTGCTAACTGGAACTGGGCGCGTTCGTGACGTTCAACTCCCGGTATAATTTTTTTTTACAAAATAAAATAATGCAAAAAAAAAAAAAAAACGATTTTTGAAAATTTAATAATCGATTCACTCGTCCATAACATACTCGCGATTAATCAATAATCGATTTTTTTCACCACCCCTACTTAATATTAGTTTTCACATTCTCATAGTGAAAACAGTGAACAGCAAAAAGTACAGTGAATCAAAACCAGACCAACCAGTTAAGTCCTTGCATACTCATGTACTTGATGTAGATACTATTAAAATAGGTGTCAAGTCATTTAACTGGTTGCTCTGGTTTTGATTCATTGGAATATACAATTTTAGTTATTAATTGTATATATTTAATATTTGTATATGTGTCTGTATATTTCATGCACCAAAATAAAAATAGTGCAACAATTTTATAGCCATTTAAAGTTAACACTAATTATTTAGCTGCTTTATTGTTAATAAATTCTTGACAAACCGCAAAAACGGACTCCCTAAAGGTCAAAAAACCTTCTATGATTGTGACTACATGCTAACTGTCTGAAAAAAAGTTACAGTTCCCTTTTTCAAGATTTAGTTCTGTATGCAATGTGGAAAAGGTGCACACTCCCAAATGAGTTTCAGATGATGCAATAACAATATTACATAATATTGTATCTTAAATCACAATGACAAAAGGCAACCCAGCATTGGCGAGGAGCACAAACAGGTTCTTTGACTTACTGTTATGGCACTTTTCCACTGCTTGGTACGACTTGGCTCGGTACGGCAAGGCACGGCTCAGATCAGTTTGCATTACAACAGTTTAGTTTTGCTTTAGAATGGGCAGGATGATTCACGTCATTATAGTTGCGCCGCCTATACTGCATTAGTTGCTACTCCTGAAAAACGTTTTTATTCCATCGCTACTTATTGCTCCTCTGCTACCAATGAGAGGAACGTCTACTACCTCAACGGACAACAAAATGGCAATTTTTGGTAGTTAAAAAAGGTGCGCTCATTCAAAACATTTGTGTTCTATCCTTTACTGGCTCTGCTGATTTAAATCTAGCGGTTCTTTGGTGTTTGTCTCAGTGATGCACTAAGTTCAGTGACGCAGGTAGTGACGATTCTCTCCGACAAATCCGTGATCAGCAGAGTTTACACATCACGTTTTGGTAATGGTACGGTTCACTTGGAACTAGGGCTGTCACTTTTAGTTCGAAAATCGATTCCACAATCGATCGGACCAACCGAAAAAAGTTTCGAAAATGAAAATAGGGAATCGATTTTAACCAAATATGCACACTATTAATTTTTAAATAATTAAACAATTAAAAAAATATAGATGTAACAAAACTCACAAACAAGCAGAAAAAGGAAATAAAGAATTCTGAAAGTGCAGTATGCCTTACGAAAGCTAGACAGAAAATACCAGCAATTTTACTTGCCTATAAGACCCAGTGATGTCGAAAGTGACCTCTTATGCTGCGTTCAAACAAAACGTGAATAGAGCGTCTGGCGTGAATGATTTCAATGTTAAATCAATGTAAAGACGTGTTTACACGCGTCTGGAGGTCGGTAGATGCGAATTCGCCTCATTCGCGTATCTAGTTACAAGAGATTCTGAGTTATGAAAAGGACCATAGCAAGCTGACAGCGACCGGCTTTTGTGATGGAACATGGCAGTAATACCCCCACCTTGCGCAGCTGTGCCTGAGTGTCCCTGGGACATCAGTGCGGTTTGAGCGCGTCTTCTCAACAGCTGGACATATAGTGAATAAAAAAACGCTCTGCTCTGGACCCCGAAAATGTTGATCGACTTGTTTTCCTATCCAATAAATTTGTAATGGCCATAGCCTTTAACTATGCCTGCCTAGTGCCGCCTAGCCTAAATGTCGGTTACGTTCAATAATTTTTTTTTTTTAAAAACACACATGGCCTGTTCTCAAGTCCATTTAAAGTTTCATTTTGAAACTTGAATTGAATCATTATTTTAAATAATCTTGGAGATTTCTGAATTGCCTAGTTCATAAATGCAGTCGGGTTGAAGCCTGCACTGATGTTTTTCTTTTGTTATGGCAGCTGTCCCCTCTGCATATATATTTTTTCGAGAAAGTTGCACTCCTTTTGCTGTTTGTTATTCTGCACGAAACTTCATGCCAACAAATAAGAAATATTGCTGACTTGTGCATTTCCAGCGCTCTCTTTACCTTTGTCCTTTATTTGACGTTGGAAAAGGAAACGTCTTTTTATTAGACATGGAAAACTGATTTTACAATCAATTCGATGAACACTTATGTCTTAAAAATCAAAAATGATTTTTTCACAAAAGTGACAGCCCTACTTGGAACCTCAACCGAGTGCCCAGTGGAAAACCCCCCAAAAGTGAACTGTACCGTGCCGTACCATGCAGTGGAAAAGAGCCATTAGAGTATCTGCAGGTGGCTGTGTTGTGTCCATAAATCAGCTGACTGCTCTGTTCCACTCTATTTATCCTGCTTTAAACAAAGTACCTCTCCTCCACACAGAGGACATATAACACACAAGCTATACACTTGCACTTTACACATTAATTATACAATAATTCATTTCACTTTAATTTCAGATAGATCTCTTCTAAATTGTATACATTTAAGTTTTTTTTTTTTAGATATCAGACAAATTGTCCATAACAGCTATAGGCCAATCAGAAATGCTTGCTACTTCTCAATTTCATGCATTCAGGTTTGGAGTTTTGCAGAGGGGTCATGTGGTGGTGGCGTTCTAATTCTGTTCTAAGTCTGGCGGAAGTTAGCAAAACAACTGAAACCACTTACAGCTATTCTTTGATCCTACACAAAATGAAACAGAAAGCAACAATGAGCATGTTTACATGCACACCAGTAACTCACAATTATCAGCTTATTAAAATAACAAGTTTTAACTGCTTACATGCACATCATTAACCTGACAACACAAGCTGCATTTACATGACTTTATTAATAAATCAAATTATTTTCCTTTAGTGACGTCAAAATATAATAATTATAATATAATATCATCTGACTCTGATTATTCTGTACATTTGTCAGTTGTGATGTTAAATTAAGCTTGCATGTCAACTTGCAACATGTTGGGAAACTTACAGCTCGTATATTACCCTCTCATGCAGTTCTAAACGCAGCATTCTGACTAAACAACTTCTACTTCTGCTGCACGAGATGAGAACACATTTTTATCATTTTCTGAGTCATAAAAAGTCTAAGTTTGTGATATATTTCCTTCTTTACTGCAAGACGTTTGCTCGTTCTAGATGCACTTAAATCTGCACTAATGATGCGTTCCCGTCACGTATCACACACATGTGCAATTCAATAAGCCGTCAGAAAGCGGTTAACTGCATTTACTTGACTTGTGAAAATCGAAGTAAGAGGGGAAAAAAAAATACCTGTTGCGACTGGTTTATGCTTGCATCATTTATGGCTTTACTCCGATGAAAGAAAACGGGTTACACGACCAAGTGCGTTTTCGGATTGTTAAGCATAATCAACTTAAGAACGTACGTGTAAATGTGCTCAATACTTGCATATGCAAGACTGGAAGAACAAGTCAAATTTATCCACACTTCCTGCAAGATACATTGCCAAACCAATATTGATGATGAGCAGACGTTTTCTTTACAGCATGACGCAAAGAAAGAAGGATCAAGGTGGGATGGTCTTTAATGCTTCAACCGTGCCCCAACATGCTTTGGATTCCTAAGTTCACTGAAGCTCAGCTGTGGAACAACACATCTCTCACGCAGAACCCATCTTGTCCTCCATTTTCTTCTGCATGCTGTTCAGTCCAAGCCTAATATACTGATTGGATATGCTGACAGGCAAATTAACTGATTGACATGAGTGGTAGCAGTTATTTATTTTTATTGCTGTCTCAGCATAAGGCTATTTTCATGGCAAAAGTGGAGTTGGAATAATACAAGAGTTACAAAATAAAACCAAACAAAGCAAAAATTCAGCAGATAAAATTAAACAAAATTTGATATGATTGGAAAAAAAAACTAATTTTTTTTTGAAAATCTTACTAAACAAATTTCTGAGTGCACTTGTTTTTTTACTTGGATTAAAACTGAGAGAGTCCAATAAATTGTGTTAAATCTACAGGGGGCTCCTGCAGAATGTGCATGAAGTTGGGTCAAATACGAATTTGCAATATGAAAATATCTTTATACTGTGCCTTCATCCAGATGTTCACTGGCCAATGATGTACTAACAACAACTGTGAAAATAATCTTCTTGAGTGTTGTCAAATAACAACAACTTTTATGGTAACTACACTTACCCTAGAAATTCTTTTTTTTTTTTTTTTTTTTTTTTACATTTCTCAATTTTTTGAATCCAACAGCTCCTATGGATATGAAATTGCTGTACACCCCATAATCTCAGTGGCTGCAGTGTTTCAATCAGCATTGTTTGCCTAATAGATAAATTTGTCTTCTAAAATAGCGTGCAAATGTTTTAATTCAATCGCATCCTTTGAACATTTGATTTTAAATTGTGTCAAGTATACTTGGACAAAGCAGCTTGAATATAACAGTGCATGTAAATGTACTAACTGCGGTTGCATATTCAGACATTCTAATTATGCTTTTTGCACACTATATAGTAGTGAAGGAAGCATTTTAGAACGTGAGAAGAGACTGATGTAGAACGTGAGAAGAGACTGATGTAGAATGTGAGAAGAGACTGATGTACCTGCTGGAATCTAAACCACAGACAGTGCATAATCGAAATGACCTAAGATCAGATTTAGCACAAAGATAGGCATGGACTTGCCCAATCTATTTAGCAAAAGGTTGTGAAAACAATTACACAAATTAAATATTAAAAACAATTATTGTAAACAAGCCATAATCCACTCAGTCATAGGCAGGCATTGCATTATGTGGCTTCATGAAATATTATTAAGTGATTTGGGCAGGTGGTATAATCCCTGTATCCATTTCTGAACCTCTTTCCTAACTGTTTTTCATGGCCTAGAATTCTCTCAATGGGTAAATTCACAACTGCTGACTTAAGAAAAGTCTGCCAGGGAAATCAGCTTGGTTTCCACTAGGAAAGTGCAGCTGCTCACTCTGCTCTACATGAAAGGAAAGAGGCACTGCTTTGATGTGCGCGAGCGCACCTCTCTCTCCATTATGAAAAATCCCTGTTAGCATTCTCAATGGCCAGCCTGCATCCATTCATACAAGCAATTCATACAGCATCGCCAACCCGATCACACACACATCACAATCCGCCTCTATTCAAAAGCCAAAGTGCATCAATATTAATGCAAATCCATTAAGCGTGCAGTCTAGCCCCTCTTAATTCTGCATGCATCTCGAGATATCTCGGGATGCCACTTGTCACTCTGTCATTCAAGCGCATGGATGAGAGCTCGAGCGTGTGTCATGGAAACAGCCTAGATGAGGCTATTCCTCACGTTACCCATCACAAGAGAAATCTGACACCCTTGTTAGACGTGCAAACACACTATCCACTAAAACAAACGCAAACAGCAATATCATCTCTTTCACAGGCGGTGTAATAAAACGCATTTAATAAAGAGGCACTCACGCTCAAAATCTGAGTCATCGTCCTCGTCCTCCTCGTCGCCGTTCGACTCGGTTTGCATCGGCTCGCCATCAAACATCACACCCTTCCCCCCGGTTTTGGCGGCGGAGGCGGCCCCGGACCCGTCCTGGCTCCTAGTGTCCCGCAGGCGGGTGAAATACTGCACGGCAAACTCCACCAGGTCCGGCGGCCTCTGGCGCAGCACCTCTACGGTGTAGCCTTGAAGCAGCTCCGTCAGACCGACTGGAATCTCAATACTCATGTCTAAGCAGTAGTATGGGCTTTGTGCAGATATCTGACCCTGCTTTAAATGGCTCCTGAACTATGGTACAAAAATATAAATCAAGTCTTTCCCGTATCAGTGCATGCAGCGGGGTTGCAGCGCAAGAAATCTCGCAAGGGACAACTAATTTGAGTAGCAAAGGTCAGCTGAAACCAGCCCAACACATAAGATTATTCGGTTTTTATTTCCCAGGGTGGGAATTAATCAGGCCTAGAACGTTAGATAATAAAGGCTGACAGCTCCGTTTCCTCCTGCTGCTCAACAGACCTCTTGGCAAGGATACTGTACTATGCGTTGAAACAGCGACTTAGAAATCGATCCTCTATTGTGTCGTATGGAACAAAGAAAGCGATGTATAGGAGTCAAAAAGTGCAGTTAATAAGATTAGAAACTGATAAAACCCAGTCTGAGAGTTAGCGATGCAGCTATCCGAGTTAGCAGACGAGGCCTTGTCTTTGCACAAAGCGTGTTCAGTATCTACATGCGACGTTTTGTTGTCTAATACCTTAATAACGGATATGCACAAGTCAATAAGCCAGTCCCGTGAAAGAATAAACTTAATATAACGTTATGTAAATTCAGAGAACTGCGGTTATGTTGTTGACAGCTCCGTCTGTCTAACGTATATCACAGCGCACGGGTCCCGTCTCTCTTCTCAGTTTCTTCTCCTAGGATTCCCTGTTTTGTTGGTCGTTGTAAACTCAGTAGGTGTTTTAGAGGAGTGTGGGTAACGGGGAGGTAACGTGAGCTGTGTCGTCGCCGGGGCTCGAGAAGGCGCGAGGCCGAGCCGGGTGAGTGTGCAGGCGGCCCGGCGCTGACAGGGACTGCGGGTGAACTGGCCTTCTGGTCTTCAGAAACAGGGATAAGTGTCAGCTGCCACCGGAAAGCACGAAACGGCACCCGCGGAGACCACTATTCCGGCACTCGCGCGCCTCCAAACAAGAAACTGCTACGAAAACCCTCGGTAAACTCCAACCTCTGAGAGATGCAGATATTCGCGTCGCCTGTCGTTGTCAGAGCCGCGGTCCGGAATGGATATATGTCTGGACGTCGAGTAAAACAAATTTCGCCATGTATGAGCTGAAATATTCTCGTTTTTTTTCCCTGTGAGAACAGACCGTTTGTGCCTTCTCACGAGGCGCGCACTCTCTCCTTCTCCACCGCGCGAGCCGCTGAGCCTCGGGGGCGCGGTCAGAGTTCGACAGCGAGCTGGAACGTCAAGCCCTGATGGACGTCGGAATTGACCAATCGCAGAGCAACATGAAACGTAGCCCCGCCCCTTTAAAGCGAGTGTGTTTGAAATTTAGGAAGTGGGTGAAGACGAGTTGATCGCCGAGGCTGTAGTACGGGGTTCAGGCCCTAATTCTGACCTCAAGCAGAGCTGGACGTTGAGAAAATATACGGAAACGCTCTCCCAAAAATTCAAGTGAAGGAATAAGTATGACAAAAAGCCCCACGGAGGAGCTGTCTTACACGAAACCTCCATGTGAGACGTATATAGCAATGGATTCGTTGTATATTCAACCGTAAAACGTAAAATATTAACTTTTATGATCAAAAAGGAAATCTAACTGTCAATTACTAGAAGGACTCCAATAAACAAATGATCTCAGAAGGACAACTCACGAAACACGTTCAGGCCAAAAGAGAAGGAGTTCCCTTTCAGTAAATATAGAGCAGTAGATCTATTCTCGGGTCTTCATTCAGGTCGCAGGTAAAGCCGTTGTCATGGCCACACCGAACCTAGCTTTAAATCCTCCAGTCGTTTTCCTCGAGCTACCCCTTGCGCCCCCTGCCGGGTAAAAAAGAAGCAGCTCATTTTGACATGAGGATTTCCTCTCATCTTGAAGCTATAGCTCACCCCAAAATTAAAATTGACATTTAAAGGGTTCATATGATGCTGCTAAAATTATTTTATTATTATTTTATTATAAAAAAATATTTTGTGTTTTTGGTGAAATTAATTGTGTTTATGCAGTTTAGGGTTCAAAAAACATTATTTTACACACACTGTACATTATTGTTTCTCCTCTATTCCCTGCCTTTCTGAAACGCATTGATTTTTAGGGTTGCACTGTTCTGAAACAGTTTTGTAAAAGCAATTTTACCACTGATTTCTAGTTGTGTCCTCTTTTGGAAGATTAAACAAAGTAGTTTAGCTTTCACAACGAAACACACAGCGTCTCCACAACATAGGGGCAGCAGCAACAATACTACAGCGAGAATCAAAGTTATGGCTTCTTTCTTTGGACGAGTCTTATTTTTTAAATAGAATATCTCTTTGGGTTTGAGACTTTAGTCTTTGCAACTTTAGGGATCTTATTTATTCACGAACAGCTTGTAACACTCCGAAGAGAAAGGAAAACTTGAAGTTCCTTTAATGACCAACAAGTTGTTTCAACCTTTTTTCTTCTTCTTCTCTGAAACACAAAAGGAGATGTTCGTCACCTTTCACTTTATTGTATATAGGAAAGATGTAAGTGAATGGCGACTTTCCTTTTACCATATTTTTAATCATAATGCACTTCATAGTATGATCAATCAAGTTCACAGAAAATATGTATTTTTGTCATCCACAAAAATCTACACATTCTTTTTATGGTTATTCTCATAGATGGTTATTGATTATTCAATATTTTGTCAAATTTCGGCATGCCTCCAATAAACATTAAAGGGTTAGTTCACCCAATAATCAAAATTATGTCATTAATAAATCACCCTCATGTCTGAAAACAGTTTAAGATATTTTAGATTTAGTCCGAGAGCTCTCAGTCCCTTCATTGAAGCTGTGTGAATGGTATCCTCTCCATGTCCAGAAAGGTAAGAAAAACATCATCAAAGTAGTCCATGTGACATCAGAGGGTCAGTTAGAATTTTCTGAAGCATCGAAAATGCATTTTGGTCCAAAAATAGCAAAAACTACGACTTTATTCAGCATCGTCTTCTCTTCCGTGTCTGTTGTGAGAGAGTTCAAAACAAAGCAGTTTGTCATATCCGGCTTGCGAACGAATCACTCGATGTAACCGGATCTTCTTCAACCAGGGGCTGGATTCACAAAAATCTTCTTCTAAATTAAGAAATTTCTTAAGATAAATTCCACAAAGTTCGTAAGAATGTTCTTAAGTGCAATTCTTGAAAAATTCTTAATAAGTTCTCTAATATATTCTTAAGAACATCTTCATTTTTTTCTTAAGAAAATAACAGCCGCTATTTGAATGAATACATGACACGCTGCTAGACTCACACTATTGTCTTCTTGCTCTTCCTGTAGATTACCCTAATAATCATAATAAGCACGCACCATATACTGTATATTTTTGTCGCGACTTTGACTGCTTCACTTCAATGTGGCCTGTTTTTGAACAAATACCTTTTAAAATGGCCTGTCTCAAGCTGCAGTGATATTTTTCATTCATTTTTGTGCATTCTTAAGAACATTTTTGGGGGAATACAAAATATTTTCATTTTTTTCTTAAGTTAGAAAATAAGAAGAAATTGGCAGTTAAGAAGAATTTTATTCTTAACAATGCTTCATGAATCCGGTCCCAGTTCACCAAATCAAACTGAATCGTTTAAAACAGTTCACGTCTCCAATACGCATTAATCCGCAAATTACTTAAGCTGTTAACTTTTTTAATGTGGCTGACACTCCCTCTGAGTTAAAACAAACCAATATCCCGAAGTAATTCATTTACTCAAACAGTACACTGACTGAACTGCTGTGAAGAGAGAACTGAAGATGAACACCGAGCCGAGCCAGATAACGAATGAAAGATTGACTCGTCTCAGCTAACAGTTAACAGCTTAAGTAATTTGCGGATTAATGTGTATTGGAGACGTGAACCGTTTTAAACGATTCAGTTTGATTAGGTGAACTGGTTGAAGAAGATCCGGTTACATCAATTGATTCGTTCGCGAACTGTATATCACTACGCTACAGATTTTTGAACTCCCTCACAACAGACACGGAAGAAAAGACAATGATAAATAAAGTCATAGTTTTTGCTATTTTTGGACCAAAATGTATTTTCGATGCTTCAAAAAATTCTAACTGACCCTCTGATGTCACATGGACTACTTTGATGATGTTTTTCTTACCTTTCTGGACATGGACAGTATACTGTGCACACAGTTTCAATGGAGGGACTGAGCTCTCGGACTAAATCTAAAATATCTTAAACTGTGTTCTGAAGATGAACGGAGGTCTCACGTGTTTGGAACGACATGAGGGACAAGAGTTATTAATGACATAATTTTGATTATTGGGTGAACTAACCCTTTAAAGACTTTCACTGTTCACAATTTTATGTATTTTTAATTATTATACATATACTATACATATACATATAGTTTGGGTCAATATGTCAGTTACCTCTAGGCCTCCCTGACAGTTTAAAGACTGACACTAAAAGCACAAGCCTGTTGCCTTGGAGAAACTGGGACGGGGTGCACCAAGGGAAACATGCCCACTGGAATAATAGATGTGTGACTTTCGTTTTCTAGAACAAATCAGAGTGTAATTTAGTTTTTTCAATATCTGGTTACTAAAAAAGATCCTTATAATGAATTTTCACTGGAGACTATAAACTAATTTTCCAGGCATAATTAATTCTGGCTCTTATATCAAGACTAAACCACAAATCTCTATCGCAATGGATGGTAGCTTATACACACACACACACACACACATATATATATTCATGCTAGGGGATTTTTGCTGCTTGAACAGAACTCATGACCATATGACCTAAGTCATGGCACGTCACTGGGGTGGGATCATCTATTGATATCCGACACATTAATATCCAACTTAAAGGCACAAAATCACTCACTGACTCACTCTAAAATAAAATTCAAGTATTCAGATAAAAGGAATTTCTTTAGACAGTGGAGCAAAGCTCAAATCCATTGTGTTGGGATCAGTCTGAAGAATTAAAAAAAAACACAGAAACTACTTATCATTTACCATTTCAAATTTATTATTTTACAGACTTTACAATTCACAGACTATTAACTGGCCATACTGAAAATTATTGAAATCACATTATAGCTTTAATTTCTCTGTTTAATTACAGTTTTTATGCAAGAATTCAGAACTCTTTTAATATTAAATGTGCCATTTACTAGGACAGGGCAACTGTAGGAGAGGATTTTAGATGCCGTAATAAAGGCAAGCAACTCAGATGGAAAATTTTAATCCAAATGAATCATGCATTATTGCCCAATGTAAATATATTGTCCTTGAGAATATTAACCTCTCCTCCAATCGCAGTGCACCTAGTACTTCTGCTTTAGGAAGATTTTATAACAGTTACCGAAACAGTCAAAGTCACAGAGGATTATCACTTATAAAGATTTAGTTATTCTACAAATATATAAGAAGTGTAACATACATTTCATGTACAAGTGATCCATTTCAAATGTTTGAGAGACAATATAGCCTACTTAATAAAATGCTCAATGTGTGAAACAAACATCCAGACTATAGTTTCTCTCTACATAATCTCTTAACAAACATGCACACTATTCACAATCTTGTGCTGAACATTTCATTTCTGCTCACACCAAAGATAGCAGTTTTATTTTCTTATTTTTTTTTTATTGATTGATTTAGATCAGTTAGTAATAAAACATGTAATAATAGATAACGTTTCTGCTCGTTGCTTGCTTCCATTGCCACGTGCCACATTCAATAAAACCTTCATTGATCTACATTCATTGATAAAATGCCTTTGAGGATTACAGACAAATCTCTGTAACAAATCCTTCTTTTGTCTGAATCAAAACAGTCACGTTAAATGTTAAGCTGGTGTGAACGACTGTCCTTTTACAATTTCCTGTTATTTTTGAGCTACAAACCTCATTGAGCTACAATGAGGTCAAAAGCTAATGTGAACATCTTATAATTTAAACAGTAACATATTTATTAATAATATAGTAGTCAAAGTAACGAAATGCTTGTAAAAATAAAGGAATAAGGTATTACAATTCCAAAGCCCATAAGAAAGAATCATATGAAATCAATCAAGCTGCAGAACAGCTACTTCCCCACTTACTCCAAGGAATGGAACAGTCTGAGGTGTTTGAAACAGTCAAACCACAAAAAAAAAACAAAAAAAAACGTGTGGATATATATTGTGTATATATGGGAATCTGTGGGATCTCCTGCATAGATGTGTCTGTAGAGATCATCTAATTGATCTCTTCGAGTGCAATGTTACATTTGCTCAGCAGACATTTTGCTCTCTGAATGTCTCAAAGAATTACCATATTCTTATTCTGTAGGTACAGTTTGTTTCTCTGCCAAGCCACAAGCAATATAAGGTTGAGTTGCCTTGGTAACTGCGCTCACAGCAGAATGCAGTACTGCTGTTGTCCAGCGGGGGCAGTACTACATCTCTTATGAGCAGTGGACATCACAAAGCGCAAACTGCAGCTGTTCTATTACTCTGGCAACTCAAAAGAGAGCTCAGCACTGAGGGCTGCCGGGTGCATTATATTACTCATGATGTTTGCTAGGTTAATGCACAAGCCATACCCCGCAGTGCTGATGCCTTTGAAGGTATAACAGGGAATATAAACTCCCACAGAACCCTTACTGGCCATATTAAAGCTTGATTGGATCTCTAGGTCAAAGGTAATTTACTAATGACCTCTTATTACCAATAGATATATAAAGGTAGACACCACGTTCGACCACTCAAAGCAAGTAGATGCCTCTGCCATCCTGGAATGGTGAAGTTTCATTAAGCATCCTCTAGATATAAAAACCACCGAAATTTAAACTTAAATTCCTAAAGAAACTGGATAAACTTTCACATATACGAATGTGTTGGTTTGTATGCACTCAACATTACAGGTTTTTAAACTATATTACCATTTTAAATGTCAGCTTTGTCTTGTTGTATTGTGTTAGTTTAGCAAAACCGTCTGCTGAAGTCTATTGTAGATATAGATTTTCATACATGCGTATAACTACTGTTTCAGACATACAGGCTTATATATGGAGGACGGCCCATAGATACAGCCGCTACTAGTGCATCTACCTAGACATATCTATGTTATCACCTAGGTAGATTAAAGTGAAGGTGGTGTTGTTGGCATGTAGTGCAATCAGACATCTCATTGTCAGTATAGATGAACAGATGAAAGATTCGGTCAGGGGCGGGGCTTAGGCAAGTGTGCATGCGGTGATTGACAGCTAAGACACATGAGGGGCAGGGAGTCTCTCCAGGATCCAGGTGCTCACCTCCTTTAAGACAGACTCAATAGTTTCAGGTAAGTCATGATGTAGGGCATGGTAGGCTTCTTCATAAACCTGTTGGTCACAAAAACACAAATAGATCTGTGGGTTAGGAAGGCATAAACTGTACAAAATTGTCATTTAAACTGTAAAAGAACACCGTAAAAAAAACAGTAAATAAGTTTCCCTACTATACACAGGGAAAAACAGTAATATAAATGTAACCTTAAATTTCATGTAATTTTACAGTAAAATGCTAATACATTTTGGAAGTAAAAAAAGGTGTTTGTCAGTATAACATTTTAGTAGCAGCATGGCCTTTCTAATCAAAAAGAAAAGGGCTATTGGATTTTTTATTTATTTATGGATTTAAACTGCAGTTTGTTCCATAAATATGCTAACATTTTTACAGTATTTTTACAGAATTATTCCAGCAACCACAGCTGTGGTTTGTCCTGTATGAATTATATTTATGATTTTCTTTTTACAGTCTTTGCATGAATCTTGGTGTAGGGCTATGATATGTGTTTCCATTCAGAGTACTGCATGAATGTACATCTGGATCAGGTTATACTGAGAAATTCAAAACATATACTGGCACAACATAAGCTCAGATCATATTCACAAGTCAACCCTCGAGTTCTGCAGTTTAAAGGCATAGCTCACCCAAAAATAAAAATTCTTTTAAACCTGTATGACGTTCTTTATTTTGCAGAAGAATATATTTTTGAATTTGGACCCCAATTACTTCTATTGCATGGACCTGAAAAAAACTAACTCTGAAACATTTTTCGAAATATATTCTTTTGTGTTCTACAAAGGATGAGCACATGCTGAGAGAATGTTAATTTTTGCATTTTTTGGTCCATGTTTATGCACGTTTGATTCACCTTCAGTTTTTTATCAGTGCTCTTGGCCTCATTATACATTAGATGAGCACCTCTGATGTCACAAAGCTTGTCGGCGTCGCCATGGAGAATGTAGAAGGGCCATGTGATGTTGGGTAATTCTCTCTCAATTCGAGCTGCTGCTTCCATCAGCTGCATACCGAATGCAATGCGCAGGCCTCCGTGATAATTTAGCTTATCTGTGTCATATGCCTCCACCTAATGGACAAGAGGAGATTATGTGGGATTACAAACAAGATCCTAATATAATAGTAAATCTTTGCTCAAGACTACACTAGGTAAAACTGAGGTTTTAAACAATTACAGTGAAATCTAGGCGACTGTATAATGTTTATGTTGTGTATTATGGCTGAATAAATGGAACCAGCTGTTTCTGTTGACGTAAGAGTATACCAGACTCAAGCTATGAAGAAAATCACATTCATATGTTGTCACTATGTATAAGCCTCAATCTAAAAGAGTAGGTTTACTATGTAAATACTGTTTTAACAGCAAACATTATAAACAATGCTGCCAGATTGTCTACTTAGGCCTATTTGCACACTAACTGTCAATGTGAAATTTACGCACATATGCATTGCCCTACTTCTACAGGAGACCTTTGACATAGATTCCTGTACCTGTTTGGGATCCCTTGAGACCCATTTTGACTCGATCGAACCAAGAGAGAGATTGGGAGTCAAACGGTTTAGAATTTTTGCCACGAAAACCTGCAAAGAATCCAAAAAACCACATACTGACAATTTACTACAGAGAACTGAACATTTCGGTCACGCCAAATACTGAATGACTGAATTTACATATTTACACACTTACATATTTGAAAAACTTAATAGAAACATTCACAAAAGTACAAATTAAGCAGATAACAAAAAAATTTGAAAATGTTCACATATTGAATAAACAGACAACGGCCCTGGACTTAATCCACACCGAAAATGTATGAATGTTATTAAAATACTGATCCAAAAAAACGGCATTATGCATTATTTTAAATGAGCAATTAAAAATGCATTATTTAAAAATATATTTTTTTAAATGATTAAACAATAGATACTCTAAATCCTTTCTAAAAGGCTATTTTGACACTTTCTGGTTGTTAAATTAAATTTGAACGTTCATAGTTGACATATGATGAGAGGCAGAGACTGCCTGAATAGAGAAATCTCTGCTGCCTGCCACACGCTGAAAGCTCCACTGCTGTTTTTTGACAGCTATTGTTATTTAATGGCTTTAACAGTCTGACTGCAGGGGGCAGCATATCTAATTTACAGCTTCATGTTTCAATTGTGGTGGTTATTAAATGCAAAAAAAAAATTTGTGGAGAAAGAAGAACTGACTGTCACTATAGCATGTTCATTGACTTTTTACCTTGAAGGGTGTAGCAGATTCAGCATTCATTTGAACCATGGGGCCTATGAGAACCACACCTGCAAAATCCTGCGGCCTCTCACAGGTGGTCAGAATGGAAATGGCCCCTCCCTGTAGTAAAACAAACCCAGTCATGTGATTGAAAACAGCAATATCTAGTATTTACTTGTAAAGTACTTTGTGATTCCTCCCATATACATGTATATTCCACAATAAAAAAAAAGAAAGAAAATTCCATTACTGGTTATTTTCTTTTAACACAAGGTTTTCCAAGAAAATACTTTATGATATAATAGCTTAATTCCGCTTTGTAAAAACAAATCATAAATTATTAGATTGTGATTATTTTATTTTATTTTGTTAATAGCGTGTTGTTTTATAATAACATGCTTATTTGTGGGGTTTTGTTTACTTTAAAGTATATACATAGCTGTCTTTGTATTTTAGGAAGAGCATCCACCACAAACTGAACACCATATTTTGGGGTCCTTGTAATTAGAAAGTTAAAAAACTGTATTAATATTATGTTAGTTATACACTGCATGAAAATATGTACTCTTAATTTGACAATAAACATGTTTTCCATCCTTACATGGGTAAATCTAAGTGAGAAGCCCCTAATTAGTAATTTTCTGATGCTCTGCTCTGCTTTCTTCATCTTGTTTCTATTATGATCCTATCTATGAATATTCATGAGTAGAGGCCAGGATTCAAAAGAGTTGGAGAGATTAAAGAACAGTTCCCACCACATTTCTAAGAGACTCCAGTAATGGGCTGTTTTAAGTTACGCACAAAAGCTTTTAGTCTAGACTTACAAACCCAAACACACACTTAGTTTAGACACACTACAAATGCACACTAACACTTAAACCTTCATCGAGAAAATAGGTGGTTTGTTTTGATTTGATTATAAAGGTAATTGCATTTTAATTTTGAATTTTTGAATTCCTGGGAGGAACTGGAAGTTTCAAACGCACACCCTACACACAGATAATTACACTCACAGCTGCATCTGTACGTGCACTTCCTTTACAAACACACACACACACACACATGCACATTATTATATGACACTGTTCATTTTCATCTGTAAACATGTGATAGGAAAGCAAATGTTTATTCAGCCAGTAGCTTCAGTTCCTCAGGCCTCAGGAAGTGAAAAGTACAAGGACATATAGTCCCATGACTGGAAGTAACAATACACACCTAATTGCACATTTCTTTTCAGGAAGCATGTTTACAATCATTTCATTTTACAAATTTCTTATTAAAGACTCTGATTATATAAGTACCAAACAGCCTGGTATTACATAAGATACTAGATTAGTGAGTAAATGAGGGGGAAAACTAAAGAGATTTGAGAGCAGCAGGAACACGATTTATTATTTAGAGTTATAATCGGCACTGAAGGAGCAGGAGAGAGGTGCATTATGGGTACTAACTTTAGGATTTCTTTACCAGGACACTCATGTAGTGGGGAATTTATATCATATAACTATCCCAGAAATAATTATGATTTTGTGATGGTGATGTTCCACAGAAATACATTGATACATACATCCAGAAACATTTCTAGTCTACAGGGCTCATGACATGAAGCTTCTTGAGTATGCAGCTGGTCTGTTTTATTAATGAGAACTGTTGAGCAAAAACAAAAGGTAAAGAGCTTCCAGCTGGATTTTTTGTTAAGTTCAGTCATGCACAGTTTGGATTTAACACATGCTGAACATGGAAAATGTAACAAAGCAAAATCAAAAGGTCTTCCTGTAGCCTCCACCCCATGAGTCACAGTTTAGACAGCCTCAGACATCACGTCAACGGACCGTTGGTCAGGGTTGCCAGGTTTTCACAAGAAATCCTGCCCAATTGCTACTCAAAACTATCCCAAAACTAGCCCAATTGCATTTCTAGGGGTCCCCAGTTAAAAATCGCGTTCCGAGGAGCAAAATACAAATTTTTTGGTGGGGTTCCCCTTCTAAAATTGGCATTCCAGGGAATGAGTATCATGTTATTGGACTCACTTCAACCCGCAGACATGAAAAACAGTGTTGAAGTAGCCCAATTCTGTGGGTAAAATGTAGACTTGGCAACACTGTCATTTGTTGAACGTCTGATGCATATGGCACACAAAATTGGAAACACTTTGGGAGTTTTGAAGTCATCATCGGATTGGTTGAATTATACAGGATTTCTGGGAAATACGTGTGTTGCGATCTTTAAAGGGATAGTTCACCCAAAAATGAAAATTGTATGTTTATCTGTTTACCCCCTGGGCATCCAAGATGTAGGTGACTTTGTTTCTTCAGTAGAACACAAACCAAGATTTTTAACCGAAACCGTAGCAGTCTATCAGTCTTATATTGTAAGTGGATGGGAATCACGGATAAAACATTTAAAAAAAAACTGCACAATCAAAAACCAAATTAAACCCTGCGGCTCGATACATTGATGTGTAAAGACACAAAACAATCGGTCTGTTCAATAAACTGAACAATTTATATTGTTTTGTTTTTTTAAATAGTATTGCCTATTTTGTTTTATTTTTATCACCAAAATTTTGAAAACACACCTAACTGCAAAAAGTTAATGCAGGTTAGGGTCACACAAGTGCAGTCTACTCTCTTTCTCTTACATTAATATATATTCACTCTCACTCACAGCCATAGCTTTTACAATGAAAATGTAGAGTTATTTGTCTATAATGATAACAATACTATAAAGTTTTAATAACCATTTGAATTCTATGAGAATAGTGGAGCCCACACGATAACTTTCATAATGATTTTTCAGTCTGATGAAAAATAAAACACTGGCAGCCAATCAGAAAACTGCAGCATGTGCTTTTAATAAACAGAACATTATCACTGGTGTGAACATTAATATAGTTCCGCTACAAATATAGTTATCTTAACAGTTATCGTTTTAGGTGTGAACACAAAAAATAGAAAGGTCTGTAGAAAGCATGTGACCTATGTTTGCTTATGAAAAGACATGGGGAACTGGCTTCAAAATATGTCCTACCATTGAGTGTCCAATGATGAAGACTGGCAGCTTGGGGTACCGGCCCTTCATAATGTCAATGTGCTGGAGGACGTCTCTGATGTATATCTGGAAGTTTTTGATATCCATTCTCTCACCTTCACTCTGGCCATGACCAACTGAGACAATAAGAGAAAGAGAATTAATGATGTAACATATGCTTCCATTCGCCCCCGTGTCTTTGTATATCAGCTTTCCTTTGAAACAGGAGATAAATAGGGCTGTCACTCACAGCGCAATGCTAATTGCTCACAAAGAAGAGCTCAGGAAATTTTGGCATATAACTGACATGACATTTAGTCAAGCAAATTAACATAATATTAATAATGGAACAATAGAATAAAATAGAATAGAATAGAATCTCCAAAAAGCATGTGGTTTACAGACATACTGAGATGTTAGACTCCATGTAAGAGGAGGAGAGAGACAAAAAGAGAGTAAGAAACAAACAGAAACTGACTGTAATGGTTTCTGTTTGTTGTATTTCCATTGAACCAATTACTCACACCGAGACACCAGACAGTCAAATCACACACTCACACAACCCCAACTGCTCATCACAAGGTGGCTTGCTGTCTCTCTGCGTGAATCATTAGTTACCATGGTACTGCCACAAAACAGCTTAAACATTCTGTACACATAGCACCTGCTATTTTCTGTTTCATTTCATTTTTCTTTCATTTCTCAACTCCATCCCCCACTCTACACCCAGGATGTCCATGCCCACAACATCTGTTGTAAATGACAGGAAAACCGGGTGGATGAATTACAAGGAATCAAATGTGGGCGTAAAATAGTTTTCACCCCACTCTGTCACATTCTCATGAAGAGCACGCCCTCCTACACGACCCAAAACACTGCTGCACTGTTGCTAACCAACAAATCTGTGTGTTGGGGATTTTAGCCGTTTGATTAGGAGTCTGCCACTCACCGTGATCATGGGCGAACACCAGAATGCCATGCTGGGTCAGGCTGTGAGCAATGTCAGCATATCCCCCACAGTGCTCTCCTGCTCCATGGGCGACAAACACCAGAGCCCTGATGGATGAAAACACACATTATTGATTTGGGAAAGGAATTCAAAAAAATTTAACAAAGCTGGTCCTGATTCCTTTTAACATTTCCAATTCCATTTACAGTTTCATTAACAATTATTTTATTACTTGTAAGGAAATCATTTCAATAATACATACATTTACAACAATTTAGTTCTAAGACAATTTAGTTCTTAGACATTTCAGTCTTTTTTCGTTTGTTTTTGTGGCTTTACTACATTGGTTTTCCTAAATATTTCTGATTCACTAAAGAGAAACAACTTACTAGACCTATTTCTGAAACCACAAGGACCAATTCTCAATTCAACTATTTGCTTATTAGCATATTATTAACATATTGGCTGTTTATTAATACTTATAAAGCACATATTCTTAATGACCATATTTTACATCCATAATACCTAAATACTTAAAGTTAACAACTACCTCACTAACTATTAATAAGCAGCAAATTAGTAGTTTCAGGCAAAATTCATAGTTAATGGTTTGTTAATAGCAAGAAACAGATCTTAAAGTGTGACTTATACCTTCTGTAATTGATCTAAAAGTATCATGCTACACTAATTGGGTATCTGTATGCTATGCTTCCTCATAAACTGACCAAAACAGACATTTACAGACACTGTAATGTAATTTAAATTACATATTATATTGTGATGTGGTAGGAATTGTAATCAGGCACTAAAGAGAAAACCCATTAAAAATTTTGGAGCCAACGGGATTGCCTGAAATCCTAATAGGGGACCTGATTTCTCATGATAGCTAGTGCAGGATACTTGGTCAAAAGGTTTTCAGTATGCACTGGAAACTTTACGTGCAATAACTGTTAACAGAAGCGTAAGTCATTCGGTTCTGGTATATTTATACTGGTATTATTCAGAACCATTTCTCAGTTTCCAGCAGAAGAGAAAAACACATCCTACTAACAGTCTCCCACCAGAATAACAAGATATGCTCATTATCAGCTTACACACTAAAAACCCAGAAAAAATAAGGCAGAAAGAGAGGAAGGATAAGAGAGAGAGAGAGTAGAGAGAATGAGAATAGCTTTATTAGGTCCAAACTTGTGCAGATTTGCTATGACCTCAATGCAGCCTCTAATCAGTAACAAAAAGAGTCTTTGTAAATGTATAATGGACTCACATGGTCTCAGAGGACTGAAAATTGGCATCTTAACTTCAATTTGGAGAAACTGCTATTCTTTCATATCCTCTGTCATACTAAGAAATGCATTTACTAAAAATAAAGCCTCTCAACCTCAATCTATGAGCTGGTAACTTGGTGTAAGATAAAATGGAAGTTTTTGTGGTTATGATCATCCTTAGATCAAAACGCTTTTCTCCTTGAACCCTGGGAATGCAGTTTGTGAGGCAGACAGAGAGACTACTGTGTGAGAGTGCATGTCTTTAGAAATTCCAAAATAGTTCTAAAGTAGTAAAACTACAAAGTAACAATCATCAAGGGCAGAGCAGAGATAAACAGAATGAAATTCAGTGCGCCTGTACAGTTTTGGCTATACTTGCGAGGGCCAAATGTTTTGAGTATAATTTGGCACTGCTATAACAACTGTTTGAATAACCATGTTTGGTAGAGGAATTCTTCTCCAAATGCTGTGAGACAGAAGAAGATGGACCACACTGACCGGCATGACCCAATTTGTTGGACTGTGTATGAGTGTTTTACTTTGCATGGGTTCAGTGCCCAGGTTATCTATTGAGCAATCTGTCAATCATTATTGGGGTCATACAGTGGGCTACTGTGGTCTTTTCAACTTTCACACACTTCCTGGCATCAGCACTGGACATGTCCATGTAAGCGACTGTACAGGGACATTGTGAGATGATGTCTGGGCTGTAAGCGGAGTAGTTCTGTTAAATGTTAACCCAAGCAGTGAAGTGGCAAACTCAATGTAAACAGTTTGCCACTTCAGCTACTCATATCAGTCAACTTCAACTTCCAACAGACCACCTTACTACATTCAGGTTTACTTTCAAAGGTTGGTTTGGTGTAGATGTCACCTGTGTGCTAGGAGGTTCACCACAAACTTGAGAGGAAAAAAGATTTTACAAAACATACATGGTAACATGTTCACTTAAGATATTAATAAAATATGTTAAGATTTTTTTGTACAATCACATTTACCAAATTTGCTTGCATTACTATTTCCTTCAGCTTTAAAAAAAAAGTGAAATTATGAAGATTCATTTTATTTTACTGACATGTATAAAAAGAAAATATTTAATAAGGAGAAAAAGTTATTAATCTAGTTTTAAGTCAGAAAACCGTCTCAAAACCAATGTTGACATACAATGTTTGGTTGCACTTTATTTTACAGTATGTGTACTTACATGTATTATAGTGTACTTACAGTGTGTTTATCTAAGAAAGTTCTGGTAATACAACGTAAGTACATGGGTTAGAGTTAGGTTTAGGGGTAGTACCTAGTCAATACATAGTTATTGTAATTACTATAATAAGAATATAGCTGCAAGCAGCGATGGCGGGCTCAAGCCACCAATGCCATCGCCACCCCGGTGGCATCAGGTAAACTGTGCCCAGCGGGCAAATGCATTCACAATATCCCTCTGGCAGTGAGGTTTTAAAGGATATGGCAGTTAAAGGGTTAATCCGAATCATCTAGACTTTAAAATCACATTCACAGAACAATATATATATATATATATATATATATATATATATATATATATATATATATATATATATATATATATATATATATATAACTTTAGTAACACTTTACAATAAGATTCCATTTATAAACATTATGTTAACATGAACAATATTTATATAGCATTCATTCATGTCAGTTAATATTCCAAACTTAAACATTAAAACATTGTTTTATTGTGATTTTTTTCCAAGCACATTTTACCAATTCCAAACCATATCAATCTTGATAACTACCATTATTTTTTATTTAATCATTTATGAGTGCTATACAATAGTCCAGGAAAGCTGGAAGAGAAAAACAGGTCAAGAAGAACAGACAAAAAGAATTGCAAAATAATTAGGAATTAATGTGAAGATAAAATTTTAGTCAATTCTGCAAGACAGACTTTCAGGAAAGGAGGTGGAATAAAATGAGCTCCTAAATTTTAATCCTGGATTCTGGAAGATATATTCCTCAAACCATCGAACAAGAGGAGGTGGTGCTGGTCCTTCACGAGTCACTCTAATCTGTTTATTAAGCCTATATATAAAGCCTTAATATATAGTATTTCACAATACTTCATGGTATTCTAATTAAATCATTTTTTGGAATCTTAAGTCTCTCAGTGCCTGACACCGAGTAATTCTGGAGACTCCAGGAAAGTGGCAGTTCTGTAAAATGTTGGCGCTGGAGACTAAATGCTCCCTGATAGTTTCACACCTAATTCACTTAACACACACACACACACACACACATTACCCACAGTGACAGTGGGACTGAGTGACATCAGATGTATGATAGTTTTTTAATTTTCTATCATCCATATAGTGTTGTATAGTCATGAAACTATTGTCATGAGACCAGTCATTCTGAGGAAATATGCCTCAGAATGACTTGTCTTCTATGTGTACATTTTTTTTTTTAAGTGTTTAGAAGCTGCACTTTAAAAAAATAAAAAGACATTTACTGGTTCCTTTTTTACTATTATTTCAAAAAATCACCACGACAAAACCATTCAAGCTATCCAAAATTCATTCACACCTGTTCTGTAAGATTAATTCTTTAAACAGTGGTAAAAGAGGATGTGGTGCTGAACCTTCAAGAGTCACTCAAAACGTATCTGTCCATAAAGCCTATAAAGAATTATTCTTAATATACACTTCACAATACTTCAGCTTGTTATTCTAATTAAGTGAGGGTCATTTTATCAGTAAAATTCCTAAAATACATATTATTTTATTTGAAAGATTTCTATAAATGATTTAAATCATACTCGTTTCTACAATAATTATTTAAAAGTAATCCTATAGCTCCCTCTGGTGGCCATTATTGGTACTAAGAATTGCAAGCTTGATTTATAAGTTATGATAGTTTTAATTTTATGCTGGCTCTTGAAAATGATAAAGCTATGAAACTTACTGTGCTTCCTTCAAATGAGGACTTCTACTTATATAAAAAATTATGAAGAGTTAGAATGAAAAATTTTAAAGATATAGTAAAATAATTATTGTATTTTTTATGTTACTTTAATAAATCTCTAAGGCAACACCATTTAAGCTATCCTAAACCCATTCACAATTTAACATCTCAGTATATTGGCATCATGTTGAAAAAGGAGTATGGAGTAGTATGAGGAGGAGTATGAATTCATTTACAGGCTGATTTTATCATAAATCCACAATAAAATTTCTGAGTTCTGTATCAATCTGTGTTGTTGTTTGTTTATTTTTATCTTTTATTTTTCATAGGAAGATAACTGACCCTTTACTCTCCTTTTTAATAAATGTGCTTATAAACCAAGGACAAGCTATTTATAGCTGTATTTATGAACTGCTTACTCCTGACTATTAATATTGGGACAAGGCTTTATAAAGCATGAACTGACTATTTACTAATGAGTGCAGTTATTATAAAGTGTTATCAATGCATTTGCTAATGTTAACAAATTAGACATTATTTTACAGTGTTATCAAATCCTTTAAATGACTCATAAGCATTTGTGAAAGTTCTGCTTGCATTACAGCTTAGTCTTGATCTGTGAGCTGAACAGATTTACTGTTACATCCATGAGATTATGTAAATTAAAATAAATATAATGTCACAGGATGTCATAGGTCAGTATCAAATGAGTTTGAAATTATTATTTGCAGCACAAATAAGGTTTTTTTAGGATTTTTAAAAATCCCTAAAACTGTCAGAAAAAGGTTAAGGCCTAAGCTATTTCTATGTGAGTGGCTAATTTTATTTTTGTTTTTATAATTGTAATACACAAACTATGAAATTATACAAAATGTATAAAAAGATAAATAAATAAATACGCACACATTAAAAAAGCAGCCAAGTCGAATGAGTTTCCTTTTTTATATAGATTAAAATTGAAGACAGAAACAAGTGGTAAATGTGGTCACTTTAATATTCAAATCCAGTAGATCCAGTTTATGTTCATGTGGCTGTTTTCGTTTATATTCGCCAAGCTATTATGTATTTTGAAATAATCTTGTCCGTTATGTGTTCGTTCGTACGACGAAAGACAGAAACCTGCAGCTCAAGAGATATGTTATTCTGCCAGTCGCGCTTTCAAATAGTCTTGCACACTTAAACGGGTCACAAACACCTGCATTTAGCTTTTGTAGTGTTACAATGGGTTTATTGTGTGCATTTGTGGTAATATTTTATTTAAAAAAGCTCTTAAACAAGAATAAATTCGTTTGTTTTGAGCTGGACACTGTACGCGCTGATCGGAGGCAGTGATTTCAGATAGGCAGCTGCAAATATTTCATTTTCACACAAACAGTTCAAAAACATCTTAATTTAGCTCTTGGTGTGTTCTAATTGGTTGATTGTGTGATATCGCTGTAATAATTTATTTTTAAAAGCTTTAAAACAGGAATAAATTCGTTTTCTCTGAGCTCTTTACTCCAGACGCTCGTGATCACAGCGGTGATTCATCTCTCCTATTTCTCACGTATCTCTGGCCAGAAATAATTTATCCATGAGCCCTGAACCGGTAATAATCAGATATGTTGGTTTAGCTTGTCAGTGTGAATTAAATCTAAGTATTTGTTTGTATTTTTAACCGATTTAAAAGTGAAAGTAAAAGTCCGGGAATTGAACCTGTAGGGGCGCTATTTCTCTCAGACGATGGAAGTCTGAAGCACATATACTCAAACTGAGGGACAGCGTGAGATGAGATGTCTGACAGTTTTTTTAATTTTCTGTTATCCATACAGTGTTGTAAAGTCGTGAAACTATGCATATTTCCTCAGAATGACTTTTTCATCTGTATGAAAAAATTATTTGACGTGTTTGGAAGCTGCAATTTAAAAATACAATAATGATTCCCTTTGTAAGGTCATTTCAAAAAATCACCACGGCAAAACCATTCAAGCTATCCAAAATCCATTCACAATTTAAGTTCCTATCAGAAATACTGATGTGTGTTCAGAGTTTTGTGAAATTCTAAGTATGTTATTTGCCTCAAAATCACCTGAGAAGTATTCCAGTTTGACATGTTGCCACGCCAACAATTTTTTAGATATCAATATCCCCCTTGCAGATTTATATCGGCTGTGTTTTAACATTATTCTGAAGAAGTTTGAAGCAAATCGAGTAATAATAAGATGCTGAATTCAAATCATTTTGAAAATGACACACTTCCTTCTGCCAGTTGGTGGCGCTATAACTTTGACTCCTAATAGTCACATATATGCGATCGACATCATACAACGAATAATCTGATGAAGTTTGATTAAAATCAGGAATTGTATGTGGACGGTATTAGACACTTCCTGTTTCTCATTTCTCGCCATAATTTCAACGCCTCGCCACGAGCAAACCGTTCGAGATATCAAAAATCCCCTGGCAATTTTTCATCCCCAGTGTCTTGAGATCATGTTGACCGAGTTTGGCGGCAATCGAGAAAAAATCCTATGACAAGTATTTCAAATTCCAGAGCATGCGCTTTTTACATAACTCTAAATAGCTGACTTCCTGTTGGGTGGAGCCTATGACATGCAATACGAAAGTTGTTCGGCACGATGAGATCTATATGTGTACTGAGTTTCATATGAATATGTGCAAGTATGTGTGAGCTATACATCAAAATTTTTGACTGTGTTCCAGGGGGCGCCGTAGAGCCCCTGTGCCACGCCCGGGTCCCAGCCTCTGCAGGCTCCTAAAGGCCACAGATTCCAAAATGTGCGCAAATTTTCAAGAGTTTTTGAGTATGTTAAGGACCCCAAAAGCCCCCACAACTTTGACGAAAAATTTGAATACTAAACCCTAAATAGCCAACTTCCTGTTGGGCGGAGCCTATGATATGCAATACAAAAGTTGTTTGGATTGATGAGATTTATATGTGTACCGAGTTTCATACGTCTACGAGCAAGAATGTATGATATATGGCCCTCCATATTCCAGGGGGCGCTGTAGAGACCCTGTGCCACGCCCATGTATCAGTCTCTGCCCGGCCCTAATGGCCGCAGGTTCCAATCTGTGTGCCAATTTTCAAGACTTTTTAAGCACGTTAAGGGCCCCAAAAGCCCCCGAGACGTTGGAAAAAAATAATAATAATAATAATAATAATAATAAAAAATAATCCTAAGGAAAACAATAGGCCTCTCGCCCTTTGGGCTTGAGCCCTAAAAATAGTATGTACATGAGGAACAGAGCTGTAAAATAAAGTGCTACCAAAATTCATTTACAATGGTAATATTACATTTAGTACAACAACTGTTTCATTTTGTTGTATTATAATATCACATTTATTAGTAATAATACATTTGGATTATTTAATATATTCATATTTTCAACTTTTTTCATACATAAAATATATAGATGGCATTTTATTTTAGGAAGAAAAATATTGTTTTTTAAAACCCCAGATTTAGCCTACAGTATAAAATGTCTACACTAAATGTGTAAAAGGTGGGATTCGAAATTGGTTTATTTGGCCACATTCAGATGATGTTATGTAATACAAAAAAAAAAAAACATATGTATTAGATCAGTTTATTATAGCATGATGCGAAGCATTCAGTAATTTCCATGTCCCACCCTAAGCTGATATGTTTCTAATCAGCTAGTAAACAGACACAGAACCTTCAAGCGATCAACCACGAGCTAAATATTTTACCATAAACAGAATGACAGTGCAGTAGAGGGGATCCTGGTAGCATTCCTTCAGATGTCTGATGTAAACATCTCTGATGCCTGCATTAGTTTCATTAGCTGCTCTGAATCTTTCCCCTTCAGTCATGGGAAAAGCTACGTTCCACATCCCAAAACAAAATATTTGTGGTTTTATAACATTTCACTGAAGATCACATGGTTTTGTGGTTTATCAATATACTCTCATTTAATATGCCAGTGAACATGTACAGATGCACACACACTCTTGTCATATACACTGTTGCTGATAAGCATTAGAGATCAAATTAGGCTGAGAGAGGGGAAGAGGTGGTAACTATGGTAACGGCATGCTCCCCTGGGCCGCAACATGGCCACTTCAGGGTGAATAGCTAATGGCAAAAAACAGCTCTGCAACAGTAAGGCATAGAGTTTGACCTGTTTGACGTAATCATGACATCCACACAAACACTGCCTGATATGACCTATTTTTATAATTACTCAGAAGAACCACAGCAGATGACACTAGAAAAGTGTAGCAGATCTGTACTGTGTGACTGTGTTTGTGTGTCTACAAGTGGTCATAAAGGGGCCATGAGCAGGGGCTTTCAACTCATGGAAACCAAGACCTTCCGTTCTGCTTTTACTGTATAGAACCTGAGTGGGCCCCTTTCACATTCACTTTAACCAGATGAGTAATTCAGGATGGTATAGTCATTTAACAAGATAGCATTTATAAGAAACTGGATTACAAAAAAACATTGTGAGTAAAAGCAGGCACTGCCTGTAATACATAAATTCTCTTTAAAGTAAACCTATTATTTAAGTAAATTAATTTGCACAGCATGTGATGTCAACAGGGTGGCACCCATGAGAAGCTGACTGGCTCCATGTAAAATACAACTTTTTTTAGAAACTGTTTGTGTCAATGTTGTTTTCTCCAAAGAATTGTTCATTTTTCATTGTTTCCAGCATACTGTGTCAGCGTTATACAGCCTGTCCAGTGTGAATTATGAACAAAAAGACTCATCATGCATCCAAATATGCTATTCAGAAGGATGAAAAACAGTAGGCCTACAAGAGCATTTCACAATTATTCTAAAAAAAAGAAGCAAAAAGTGCCTGGATGACCTATTACTTCTGAAAACATCCCAAGACGGACACTTTATTATCATATGTGGCCACAGGAGAGAAGTTGTAAATGGCAGTGAAGCGCTTTCAGATACAGCTTTAGCAGCTGGAGTTATCAGTTTGAATCATCCACTGAATTCACTTAATCATTTCCTCTACCCATTACAAGACAAATTATCATTACTTTCAGTGTTTGTTAAATGTATTGTTCATGAAACTTAAATTAGAAACATTACTCATTCATATGACATGCATTTGAAACAGCTTTATTTGTATTTTTGTTATTATTTTATTGTAATGAATGAATTCTTCAGTGAGTTTATGTGTTAACTCGGTTTTTTAGCAGTACATTTATAAATTCCTAACTGCACCTTTAAATGCAGGATTTTCAAGAAACTTCCCTTGTCTAGTTCCTCACTCACCAGTTTAGGCATCATGTGATGGGCCAACAGTTTGCAAAAATGGCAAAAGAGAACCTCGCGGAAGACCGCAGATCAACCACTGTTAACGTTTACTGCCAACTGAATCGTCTCTGTTATAGCCTGTTTGTAGTTTTGAATGCGTGTCACGTTTTAAAAGTAGCCTAGCTACCCGCGGAGGTGCTGGAAACTAAAGGGCAGACTCTTGAAAGTGGGCTAAAAATAAGCTCCGTAAGGAAACATCCGTAAACGCTTATCAGCCTCTCGTCCTGCTTTACCGGAGGCTGTAACGGGAGGATCTATTGCTTTATCCCAAGAGGCCTGACCTAATCTATATCTGTTTTGTATACGAATGTCTCGCACTTACTTCGGAGGACTGTCCGGCTCCCAGTAACGGCAGAACAAGTGCAGTCCGTCGGCGTTGACGATGTGCGCCAGGTCGGTGTATGGGACACCTTGCGGTGACCGACGATTCCCCTCGGGTTCCGGCATGTCCCTGCCGAGGGCTGAGTCTGAAATAAACAGACGGAGCGCGGTCAGAAGCTCGCTGCTGTACCAGTATGAAACAGCAGCGACTAACAGGCAGGTGGCTAGCGCATGCATTCCGGGGATTTCATTCATCTGGTGCAGCGCAGCGTACAGCGACCGGCAGAATATTTTCAATGACAGTCCAGTCCCTTACGTAAGGAGCACCGGAGCGATAACACAGGACTGTCCTGAGTATTTACACAAGCACGCGCGTTTTTAAATGGACTAACGATTCAAAGAGAGTCTGTTGTCATCATCTCTCGCACTGAGCAGTTTCCTGTAGTGTAGGCAGAAAGAAAAACAGCGCGTGCACTGCGGGACTGCTGTGACCGACAGAGTGCCAAGAGGGAGACAGTGAGAAAAGCTTCCAAAGCATCGACCTGCCAATTAATTTCACTCCAATCTATTTATCTGGGTCGATAGAGAATCGAGGCCAGCACAGACTGGTTTATTTAGATTGTCAAAGCCACATTTAAGCGATCCATTCTCCCAACCCGGAGAAACACTGAATGACAGGATACACGTTTGTTTTCATCATTCATTTAAAATTAATTAAAGTCAAAGTCTATTAATGTTGATATTTAGCCCATATTGATTATTAATGGTTTGTTTTCTATGCAACGATAATGGTAGTTTTTTTATTTTTATTTTTTTTACTTATTCTTCAAAATCCTATGCATTTTCAGCTGACTGTCAGTATCTCGATTGTCCTCTATGATCGTTGTCTACTTTTTAAGTGCCCAGTTCATTATAGTTTTGATTAGGCTATATGTGTATGCATAGCAAATATAAATAGTCATACCTTAAAGCTTGGAGAACTATTTATTGATATAAAACAAATCAGTTTTTTATACCTAAAATGTATAGGCTACACGCAGCTCTTCAAGGAATGTGAATTCCCTCGACTCGATGCGCGTGTCTGGCTTAGATTATGTCTAAATAGCTCTTCGCAAAGGTGACTCGCAAATATCACATTTACTACATATTAACCAACAATAAATAAATCCAACCAACCACCTACCTGAATGTGCTACAGACTGAATACTGGAGACCCAAATTTAGGAGTCAGTGGTCCGGTACTGGAGGCGTTCGTTGACAGCGGCGCTCAGCCTGCTGCTGTTTCCTGCAATGGGTTCAACTCTGATCCGCTCACACACAGATGCTGAGCGGCCGCCTGATGGGTGGAGGAAGATTGAAAGGGGAGCCGTGTGAGAAACCGCCAGCACGCACACGCACGCACGCACCCACGAAACTCTCTCTCTCTCTCTCTCTCTCTCTCTCTCGGTTCTTTAACATTGATTACAGCTAAATGAGATTTATTAAACTCATTAATCTTAGTATGTCAACTCTTTCAGTTAGACTAAAAGCTTAGCTTAAGGTATGAGACTAATGCTGTTCTCTTGCATTAGGCTAGAGTTGTTTTCTAGTCTGTGTGTGATATACAGATGAGGAAATGTCGTTAAGGCTTTTTATTCACCTCTTGCACAGTAAGTCAGTTGCACACCACCTGTGCTTTAGTCACAGGTAGGCTAGGCTATCATCTGTTCAGAAACAATACACAGGTAAAGTAGATGGACAGGTTCTAGATGATCTTTTCCTTTTGGGATATGCTGGAAAGACCAGTTTCTCTAAAACTTGTTAAAGACAATTTACATACAAAAACAGCACCCATCAATTGAAAAAGACTTTCTTCATTTATTTTTAAACATCCCTAAGATACTTAGCACTTCAGACTGAACATAAACAAAGAACAGTTTAAGAACTCCAATCCTGTTTTTCAGGGTTGAATATGTTCACAGATAACCGGTAATCTAGCATGGTAGATAATTTCCAAACAATTCCACCACAAGAATAAGAAAATTACAGTTTATTTAAGTTAGAATGATTCTAAATACACAAGCATATAAAGTTAACAAACAGCATACATAGCATATATATATTAAAATACATAAACTGATTTTTATTTTTTAATGATAATTACACTACCATTCAAAAGTTTGGGGTCCTGATTTTTTTTTATGTTTTTGAAAGAAGTCTCTTATGTTTGCCAGTTGCATTTTTTGATGACAAATTTTAAAATAACTGTTGCTATTTCTCCCCCAAATTAATTCCAATTAATTTATTCTTGTGATGCAAAACTGAATTCTCATCAACCATTACTCCAGACTTCAATGTCCCATAATCCTACAGAAATAATAATATGCTGATTTGATGGTAAATATATATATATATATATATATATATATATATATATATTTTGCAAAAGTGGTGCAGCTTAATATTTTTTAGAAACCATGATTCGCATTTTTAAGAGTCTATAAAGGATAGAAATTTCAAAACAATAGTTTTTATTTCACAAAAATATTTTGTAACATTTTAAACATCTTTCCTGACACTTTTGATCAATTAAAGGGGGGGGGGGGTACAATGGTGTTTCATGTATTCAGAGTTGTTCACAGTGTTAAAGAGAGAGATTCTCAAGCTAAACATGGCCAAAGTTTAAAAATATAATTTGGAAGAATGACTGAGAATTTCTGTGCCGAAAATCTTACTTTAGGGTTGGTACAAGTTTGGGCTGTTTTTTTTTTATCGTGGATCTAATGACGTAGATGAGAGCGGAACTCCTTATATGAACATTTGTTCGAGAATGCCTCCAAATAACTGCGTTTTTGGATGTGAGGGAAAGTTTACCGTTTTGAACTTCCCCGAGAACCCACCGTTACATGAACAGTGGATGCAGTTTGTTTTTCCGGGGAAGCAATGGAGTGTAGCAAGTGCGTTTGTGTGTTCTGGTCATTTGAGTGACGAATGTTTTATAAACAAGGTCCAAGTCGACGCTGGATTTGCACATCGTTTGCTATTAAAACATGGAGCCGTCCCTTGTAATAAAAGACCCCATTCATGTAAGTACTTGCATCAGAGTTCTGTATTTTGTTGGAAATCAGCACATAAGTGAAGATATGTTAATGGAAAGAACACGAAACATCAGTATTAAAGCTCCGCTCACCGCACGCCTCCAGGAGCTCGGCTTTTTCCGGAAAGAATCGGAAAGCTGTATTTTTCTTATAAATAGCCTATGATAAAACTAAAGACTTTTTGGATATATGAAAGATGCAGTACTACTCTATAGGTCCTCAAGATTAAATTGAGATTAGGTGAAATGTTATGTACCCTTTAAAAAATAAATACTGATCCCAAACTTTTGAACAGTATTGTATATTGGTAAAATGGGAACTTTGCAAGAGTCTGATTATACAGTGAAAACTGAGTTTATATTCATTATGTACCTGGAACTCTACAGTGTCACAACCTGGAATAACATATTTCTTAGATGTTTCACAACTAAGTGAATTTCTTTTTTTTTTCTTTTTTTTTTACAGTTGACTTGTCTTACACAATAACATTATATGGCAGATCCATTTTCAGATATTTCACATTCAAAAGAGTCTCATTATTCAAACAAACAAACAAAAAAATAAAAATTATTCATCAAAACACCTCCTTAACTTATTCTTCCCCATGATGAAATACACAATAAATAACAATCAAGCTCTGTGTTCCGTATCATGTTTGGTGTTCGGATTTACAAATGTGTTCCCTGCATAACCTGTAAAAGTAGAAGGCAATAAATGAGGTTTATTCAGTCACATTTGTTTCGACATACTGTCTTGGCCAACAACACTCAACACATTTCTAAACAAGATTAGGAAATCTCTGACATGCGTTTTTGTATGTGTATATGATATAAGAATGTACTGTACCTCCTCGCTGTTTCCTTGTTGACAGTAAAGAACGGCATCATGTACAGATGAGAAGAGAATCGATTTAGTTACTTTCTCGTTGAAGAAATCGCCTTTCTCCATACTCTCTACAACACCTCCTGAAAGAGAGATTACAAATAATGATGACACACAGGTCCGTCTTGACTGCAAGTTCAAATGGAATTCCAAAGTCATCTTTCTAGACAACAAAAAGAAATTGTTTCTTTAGATCATTAAAATGTTTTTCACATGAAGAGATTAAGGTTATTTTAAGAACTGTTCATAGAGAGATTCTTTAGGACTCCCAGAATGGTCCTTCTATACTAAAATCACTGCAAAAACACCCTGGTGAAACTACATGTTTGTATTGGTCACTTACTCTGGCAGCCACAGAAGTACACCTGTACACCAGCCTCTCCATAATCCTTATAGATCTGGATTAAACAAAGGGTTTTAACAAGGGTTAAAATGTTACATATTTAATAAGTCACTAATGTACGGTACGCATTGTGTCTCACATTGCGTAAAGTCTTCACGCCAACTGTATCCAGGAAGTTGACAGGGCTCAGGTCAAGAATGATTGCCCTTGGCAGCGTGGTGTCAGTGTCATGGTCAGGCCCCGCTTCCACAGCAGCCACATCCTTTGGTTCTTTGACTGACAATTTATGCACATCTCCATTTGCCTCTGCTTCTTCCCCACTTTCATCTGTGTCTGAAAATGGTGGTTCCTCCCCCTGGTCAAAAGCAGAGACCGCTGACTCAGTCAGAAAACACAAACACTTATTTTCTCACTTCTTTCCGTGCATACGCACAGTGTCTTCAAAAGCAAACCTTAGCAGCTTTAACAGCTTCTTTAGCTCTTTTCTTGGCCTCTTTCTTAGCTTTCTTTGCAGCTTTCTTTTCTTTTCTGAGTCTCTTCGCTTCCAGTTTTTTCTTGTGTGAGAGAAGTTTAGCCACGTCTACCCCAGTCTGCACACAAACATTTATTTTTACTGCGTGAATGTCCTGACCTGTGCACGTGCTGTATGTAGCTTGTTTGGGCTAATCACACAGTGAATGTTTATGTTCGAGCTATGTTTGGGATAATTGCCTGTTGTGAGTAGTGTCTTGTAATTGCTCTTTATGTGATTGTGTCTGTGAATGAATATGCTTGAGAGTATATGGGTGTATGGTGTTTGTGTGTGTCTACCTTCTCATAGAGTGCATCAATATACATTTCAGCATTGGCAAAGTACAATGTTGCAGATGAATGGAAAATCATTATACCAGGAATCTCCTTCACCTGTAAGTGTGTAAAAAATACAGAGAAATTATACTCAAAATAACAGAAAGTAGTAATAATAATTTGTGTGATAAAATCAAGAATTACTAAATACTTTTTCAAAATAATTGCACAAATATTGTAAAGCAATATTTGCAATTACAGTTTTCTCAATGCTCAAAGTTATTTACAAATGCAAAAACAGATTAATCAAATTAAATGTAATGTGTTTTGACTGATGCCCTAGAAGACAAATCCTGAAAATAGGAACCAAATTTCAATTTATCAAATTTGTTTATTAACTGACTGTTCATCATTTAAGTCATTTTTATACATCTTGAACACAAGTCATTAATAAAACATTTTGTCAAAGTTGAAAGACTGTGTTGTGGCCAATTACATTTTTCAACAAAATCAAAAAAAAAAAAAGACCTAGTTTCAGTACACTGTAATTCACAAAAATCACTATAATGGTGGTCATGGTCACCTGATTGTAGTCCTCTATTGGTTTGTAGATGTCAGTGCCAGGAACCTGGCCAAGAATAGAGTATTTTGGTCTGTTGTAAAGAGAAAAAAACATGTAGAGAAGAAGAAAGGAGTCAACACACAGAGGGACAGATGGTGAATTCTTATGCAAACTGTTTAGGATGCTGTCAAGAGCAGGAATTTTAGCTACTAAGCCAGTTGTACATATGGCCAGTCTAAGACAGCTCACATCTGATATTCATCAGCAGTGTAAAGTAAAACAGGAGACCGCATGCAGAACCAGTTTTCCGTTCTCATTTAAGTATATAAACAGTTACATGTATCTGAATATCATTTAGGGCTCAAGACTATGTCACAGTTTAATGTGAATTTGTGGATTATTTCGCTTTGTGTATGTGGTTTCTGTCACTCACAGTTGAGTTCTGAAGACGACAGTGAGGATGGAGAAGGCAATAGATGCAGCAAGTCCCATATCAGGATTAAACAACACTGTCAAGATCAAAGTCATCACCCACACCACCTAAACACACAAACAACAGAGTAAATAACAGCTAAACTGTGTATTCAGATCTTTCATATTTTGTCTATTTTTAAAGTGTTGCATAAGCTTTGCTTTCTCATGAAACCCCCTCCTCCTCGATCTCTCTCACCATATCCACTTTATTGGTCCTCCAGAGAGAGCTGATGTCTCCAAACTGCTTCATCATGCCTTGCAGGTTTACATAGATTATTGCAGCCAGCACAGCCTAAATAAACCAGCATAGACATGTACAATATGTCTATATCCTTATAAATGGACACATTGTCATATTCTTGAATTAAAGGGATAGTTTTACCAAAAATGAACATTTTGTCATAATTTACTCATATGATTCCAAACCTGTACGAGTTTCTTTCTTATGTTGAACATAAAATAATATATTTTGAAGAATGCTGGTGATCAAACAGTTGATGGTCCCCATTGACTTCAAAAGTATTTTTTCCCTACTGTGGAAGTCAATGGGGACCAACAACTGTTTGGTTTATCAACATTTTTCAAAATCTCTTCTTTTGTGTTTGGAACGACATGAGGGTGAGAAAATGAACATTTTTGGGTGAACTAATCCTTGAAGCACAGATAAGTTTGAATATTAATGCCAGGCCCACACAAGGGCTGATTCTAGGTACTGACCTTTGGCAGCTCCTCAAATAGTTCGCCAATCTTTAACAAGATCACCAGAATTACCAGAGAAGAAATCGCTCCAGCCACCTGAGAGAATGACAGAGACAGGTTTCAAGTTGAACTTTCACCCAAAAAACAGTCATCTAACAGTCAACAGTCATCCATCTCTCCAGAACTAGCAAGTCAAAGATATATGTAGTTATGTATGTCAGATTGCAGATTGCTGAAGCTCTCACCTGTGACTTTCCCCCTGTGCTGACCTGCACCATGCTGCGAGACATAGAGCAGCTGATAGCAAAACAATTGAATAAGCCTCCAATGGAGTTAGACAGACCCAATGCTATGAGTTCCTGAATCAGAGAACAGATAATAGGAGAAAAACACAAGATTTTCAAACAAAAAGGTTTTTCAAAGTTTTTGGCATTTTAACGTTTTTGATATAGATCAATGACTTCCAGCACAAAACAAAAAAACCACAGTAAAAGACGTCAAATGTGCCTGGATCGAAACATTGTGGCCTTAAATGTATAAATTAAAAGAAAATATTGTAAACCTTTAACCATATATTTTAAGTGCAGATTTACTATGCAGTTTGTTTTATGTTGACACTAAATTTGACATTAAAAGTGAAAAATATATTATATATGTCGCATGCTCCTTTAGAAATTATTCTAACATGGTACATTTGTGCTGCTTAATATTTTTTGGAAACTATAATTTTTTTTTGGATTCTTTGATTAATTTAAAGAACGCCATTCATTTGAAATTATTTTTGTAACAGTGTAACAATAGCCCCTTTCATGTATACAGTCTTCACAGGTGAATTACCATGTGAGAGACCATGTGTGAAGAGGACCTTTTAAAAAGAAAAAATAGGAAGTTGTAACTTGTCCAGTGAATTACCAGTATTTCTGTAAGAATGCAGAACAAGATTAACCGTACGAGCACGTATAAGTTTAGGACATGCTGCCATAAAAGATTTACTCTGGGCCAATCCTAACATTCTGATGCAGATGACACATTTACTCCATGCTGTTTTTTGGAAGTGAAAGAATAGTCTAAATATGTCTAATACAAAAATGAAAACATCAACAAAAAGATAGACCAATATACCTCTCTGTATTTAAAACACAACACCAGAGGGCAAAGCCATTTAGAGGTAATTTCTAGTTAATGAGGTTACAGGACTAACTGGTATTTTGAAACTGTGCTTTACCGGTAAAAAGACGAAACACTGTTGCATGTTTACTGGTATTACTGTATGGAAGGGGCTAGAAGTGTCACTGTTGATCAGTTTAATGTGTGAATATAAATTTGTGTGTATCTAAATATATATATATATATATATATATATATATATATACACACATTTAATAAAAACAATCTTTTACAGACATTTAAAGTCTATTACCTGGTTACTGTCGACTTTGTAGGCATATTTGAGGGCAAAAATTCTACCCAGTGAGATAGCAATTCCATAACCAACAACAGCCAGTGCAAAGGCATCTCCGACCATTGAACCCAACAGAGAGACCGTGGGCGCCACAGGAGCCTGCAGACTACAATGTGAAGAAGAGATGCAGATGAGTATTTGAGCTTGTAGATGATATACAATGATGCTGCGGTTTTATTTTATAGCCGTTACCATACTATACACATACTATGTTGAACAGTTGAATTTGTGTTGCATAGTTGTGGTTGGACTCACCCTGATGGGATTTCTCCAACCACTTCAACACCATATTTAGTCCTCAAATTCATCTGCCATGACACCACAGTAGCAATAACAATCTATACACACAAACAAGATGACAGTTTTAGGAAGAAATATGCCATATTACATCACAAAGAGCAAGCAAAACTGATGACGTTTTTGATAAATTAAAAAAAATACAATAACATTTTACTGTAAAAAAAAAGAGAATATAAATAAGTCTCTGTATGTCCACAGTTAGCTAAGTAAATTTGTATGTGCATGTGTGTGTTTCACTGTATGATGTAACTCACAGTGATCAGCTCAACAGGAATCGGAATAGGGATTTTGCGCGCCGCCAAGGCACTAAGTTCCTTTGCAGCAACCAGACCTATGATGGTTACAATGCTAACTACCAGAGTACCAATATTAGTCTGTCCAAGCAATGCACAAACCTCTATGACTGTCTGGAGAGAGAAAGAAAAATACATATAGAGAGAAATCAGTATTAAAACATATGGAGCTCGCTAAGTGCAAATCATAATCCCTGCCGCTAGGGGGCACTAAACACAATTTACACATAGATGTGTTTATTTGTCTTTGTCTGTGGGCTTTTGCATATCAGTTATGGATAGTCCTTAATTACAGTAAGTGTTCGGGACTGTGTGTGTGTTTATACTCACATATATAAGAGACAAAGGTCCACTATACCGCTGTGGATTGATGCCAAAGGAATATTTGAGCTGGGAGACGATAACGTGAATGGCGGCCGCTGTTGTATAAGCTCTCACCAATGGCTCTGAGAGATAAGTTACCACAAAACCAAACCTAACCAAGCCGAGGAGCAACTGCACACAGATACCAAACACTTAGTCACACACACAACTGCAAAAGCACACAGCCTACACTTACAAACGAGACTACCTGGAAAATGCCAGATAAGAAAGTCACAGTGGCCGCGATCTTGACCCTCTCTGCATCACGGCTGGCAATGTCCAAGATGGTGCTGTTGGTATCATTGCCTGGTATCACAAAGTCTGAGTCTGGAGCCAAGCGCTCAGTCACGCTGCCAATCATAACGCTCATAACTGCATATGTACCTGTAGACAGAGATTAGAAAATATGACTATTTGGTTTGAAGCACTGAAATGGCATTAAACTTGTACCATAAGTGACATATTTGATTCAAATGGAAAGCCCACCAAAAAATTTAAGTCCTGTCATAATTTACTCAACTGCATGTCATTCCATAAGCATTTTTAAAAATATATAAATTGCTCAAGAGTCATGAGAGACTATTTTTATGGTGCTTTTTGGAGCATGAACTGCTGTTGTATAGAAAAGATTGATGTAAATATATTTTTTGTGTTCCAAGGAAACGCCATACAGATTTAAAATGAAATGAGGGTGTGTAAATTAGGACAGAATTGACATTTTTTCAGTGAACTGTCCCGAACTACGTCTTATAAAAGGGAGGTGTGTGTACTTACCCACAGAAATGTGTTTAGATGTTCCAAATATGAAGTAGATGAGAATGGGGTAGAAGGAGGAATACAGACCAAAAACAGGAGGGACTGCTGCTAGCAGAGCATATGCCATACCTAGAGACACAAAACACACTACATGTTACATGTGTGTGTTTGTTTGTGTTTATGTTTAGTCTTAGGTAATAAATGTGCTTTGGTAATACAGGTGTGCATGTGCTTGTGTTGGACCTTGCGGCAGGTGCATGATTCCCACACTGATTCCTGATATTAGATCTCCAATAGCGTTTTCTCGAAAAGGGTATCGTGGCAGCCAAGCCAGGATAGGAACAAATGATAGGAAACAGCTCTTAAACCTTGGGCCTGTACACCTGATGAACAAAGAAAAAGAGAAAATTATGAGACACAGAGAAGAAGAAGATAACTGCCTTAATAATTAATTCTACATTTTTTAAGGCCTGAGACTTCTCTGAGATGTTGTTGCATCGTTAAAGCACAAAATGCTATTTGGATCTTTCTCAATTCAGCTGGACAAGTGATTTGATTTTTAGATTTGACACAAAAATGTAGTTCGTGTTTTTAAGTTGAAGGTCATAGGAGTATGTTTTACAAGAAAATTCTGTTTGTTTTTCTACTATAACTCCACATTTAATTTAGAGTTATTTGCCATTTCTATGTAATTATTAGTAAAAATTTACTAGCCAGAAACAAATGAGTAATTTCTTTTTTTTTTTTCAACTATAGCATCAATACTGCTACAATTCAAAAAAAAAAAAAGAAGGCAAACAAAATACAGATTTTATTTTTCAAACAACTCTTCTCTTAAAAACATACAAATTGCAAAAATAAATAAATAAATAAATAAAAGACTCAATTCAAATAAAGGCCACAAACCTGACAGCATCTCTGAGTTTTTCTTTTGCTGAAATTTTAAAATCCGATTTCTCAGCAACTTGGTCAACACCGAGCTCATCCAGAACATCTCTCTGAATGTGATATGGCACCCTTTTCCTGAGATCTTTGTCTTTCATCTTTTCTTCCATTTTGAATCCTCTCTATCTTCAATGTGATCCTGAAAATGTTTCTTCTCAAATTCACTGTCCAGATCACACCCAGGGCATAGATCCCAAAACGTATGTCCTCACAGCAACAATTCAATCTTTAATGTCCATGCAAACGGACCCAGAACAATTCTGAATGATGTTCTCCAGTCTCCAGATTTGTAATGAGAGCTCCACAGGTCTGCTGCTCGTGTAGTGAAGCTCTGGACAGCAATGGATTGATGAATGTCCCTGGCCCTGCTCTTCTACCACAGTTTGTGTTAATGTGTATCCTGCCCTTTCTGATACCCGTCTGATCCATTCACACACTCACTGATAGAATTCTAATGTGTCCGTATGGGGAGCAAAGTCCCAAAAAGAGAGAGAGAGATAGAGATAGAGAGACAGAGAGAGAAAGAGAGGGAGAGGAGGGGTAGGGGTTCTACAGAGTCAATGTTGGAAACGTTCACACTAGATCCCTACACCACCTTATCTCGGCCTGATTAGATAGAAAACATGTTCATTCTGCAAAACCATGTGCTGTTGATCTTTGAAATCACATCTCTGCTATAAGAGGCGTTTGTTTTGATCCAGTAAAGGAGAGACATCTTCATCTGAGAATACGGAGACTTGTGTATGAAAATGCAATTATGGTTTTTTTATTTTTATTTTTTAGCATAGTAAATAATACTGACAGAACATTCCTTTGGAATGAAATTTGGGATGTCCTCAATTGGAAAACAATTTTATTTTCCCAAAAATACCCAGAATGCTTCTGTTTCTGTAGAGTTAGGGTTAGTCTGTCATTATGTTTAGCTTTATAAAATAGAAGCTTATAGTAAATATGTCTTCAGTAAACGTGCGAGAAATGAGCTTATTAAATATTAATGTGGCCTCTCCCCAACACCTGCCCAGAGAACAAAGTCTCTCCTAATAACATTTATGGTTCAGTTCACTGGGGATGCAAGAACAGTTCAGCTATGCACGTTTGGACTTCATGTATACTTACCAAATTGTACTGTGTTGGTGCAGATATTATTGTGATTCTGTTAAATTCTCTAAAAAGTGTTAACAATTATTTTCCATACATGTTTCTATGTTGTTATTTGTACATATTTTATTTTACAATATCACCAAACTAAATTGGTCTGTAACATGAATTATATGTTAAGAATCTAGGAGATTTCATATGCACAGGCCTGCATTACAATGTTTTGAAGATACTTTATATTTGAGCATTTTTTTTTACTATTTCAAACATCCATCTAATCTAAACGTAGAATAATGCAAAGCAGAACAATTCAACAACCAAGTAAATAAAAAAGAAAAATACAGAGGTAAAAGCTGACACAAGTCATTGGCATAAGAAAATTCTGACTACAGTTTTTAATTTAACATTCAATAGCCGATAGACAAGCATCTGTTGCCACACATCACCTTAAATCTTCTTGTATTCCTTTTCCAATCTTTCTAGAAGTGTCCCTTCTAAAGCTCAGTAGTTAGGGATTCTTTGAGTTTAGCAGGTTCATGTATTTGCTGAGTTCATCGTTCAGGAAGGGAGGTCATTAAAGGTCATAGCTCTGTAACATCTGTGTCTGTGTTCTGTAAATAGATGCACAATTGAATCAGAACAGAAAAGGCTATTGAATTGCAGTGAACTCAACACCACACAAACACAAAGCAAAAATAGCACACAGACCTGTAGCCCCTGGTAGTGCAGGACTGCATGATGAACTGAAGGAAAAAATGAAGAAAGAGACAGAAAATCTGGAACAAAACCATGATTCTTCATCTGAGACAGTAGACCATCTACAGACAAAGACACAGAAAAATAGAGTAAATAAATGACTGCATTAAATGTATTAAATACCAGTTCTTGAGGATAAAAATATCTTTAAATGTCACATTACATATTATTATAAAGCCAAATGCCCCAGATCATGACACTATATTTGAGACTGCGGCTGTACGTGTGAGATGCGTAACCTGGACATGAAGCACAGAAAAACAAGGTCTGCGTGTTCTTAAAATCCTGAAGCACCTGTGACACAGAGAGAGTGGTAAGACATGCAAGTTTGATTTTAAACATGAACATGGTGACACGCAGAATTTAAACTAAGATTTATTGGTTAGGAGTTAATGAGAGCCAGAAACAGGTCATCTATTTCTGTCCGTCCTTGGTAAAATATCAACAGCTCTACGTGTGGGTGCAAGTGTTATGTGTGTTCTGTGCCACTAACTGATTTGAATGAGCCTATGGCCACTGAGTCCATGAAGGTGACTCCACTGAGCTCCAAAACAACGCAATGCTGTGCACTCTGAGCCCCCTGCTGGTCTGGAGGTCTTACTTCAGGATTCTCATTAATGTCTTTGGTAATGGTCTGCATACACAAAAATAATAATTCAATTTAGTAAATGAATGGAAAGCAGGGAGCTGTAATATATGACGTACCTGTTTGAGTGATGTGAAGGTCTGGTCTGCATTGGCATAGTAAAGTGGATTAAAACAGGAAAACACAGTCACTCCAGGAATCTGGTGTGCCTGAACCAACAAATGTAGGGGTTTATATTTATATTTATATCATATATATATATATATATATATATATATATATATATATATATATATATATATATGTGTGTGTGTGTGTGTGTGTGTGTGTGTGTGTGTGTGTGTACTAGAATGAACACTTCTATTATCTAAATAATATCAATAAATAATACAATTAGCTATCATATATATAATTGTTATATATGATTCATTTTATATATTCATACATTGAGCTTCACCATCACAGGAATAAATTACATTTAAAAATATGTTACATTTAAAAAAACAGTTATTTTAAATGAGCATATTTCACTTTTTCACTGTATTTTTTATCAAATAAATATAGCCTTGGTGAACTTAAGAGACTTTGGTTAAGCTAGTGCTTAAGATGATTTACCATAATTCAAAACGTAGCTTAGGCTGGTTTCTAGCTGCATTGTGTGTAAATATTACCTCTGAGTATTTCTCCAGATCCCTGTAACAGTCTGTGCCAGCAATACGTCCAAGAACAGCAAATCTGGGCCTGAGAAATGTAGAAAGAGGAAGAATGAGATTTAGTATGAGAAAGAGGAAAAATAGAAATGAAAATAGAGAGATGCTGTAGATAACTATTAGACAATGCCGATGGACTCACTTCTGTGTCCTGAAGACGATGGTAAACAGAGAGAAAACAATTGCAATGCCAAGCCCCAGGTCTAGATTAAACACCAAGGCACTGAACAGCGTCACTACCCACACTACCTGCAGTCTCAGTGGGAAACACACACAGGAAACACCCCTGGATGAGAGGCCTGTATGGAACTGGATTTTGGGTCAGCTGTGTAAGGATGAAACTGTCTCTTACCAGGTCCAAGCGGTCTGTATTCCAAAGTTTAGGCACATCTCTGACTTGTGCAAAAACCCCGTGCAGATTCACTAAAATAATGACAGCCAAAACTGTCTGAAACACACAAATGCACTTTATAAAACCACAGTATTATGCTATATCCATATAAAATATACTTTGTTATTGAAGATGGTATAGGGACCTTTGGTAACTGCTGAAAAAGGGGGCCAAACTTTAACAAAATTAAAAGAATTATCAGAGCAGACACCAGAGAAGAAACCTGGGAGAAAGAGAGAGGTCATGTTCATGGAGTTAAAACTGCAGTGCTTCCACACCGAAACACACGATTTTGAAAAATAACTTTCTTTTATGCATGTGGTTTGCAAATATTTTAGTTAAATGCCTTTGCTTCTTGTGGCCACTGCCTGATTAACAGTGTAATTATTTTCTGAGAAAACATTCAGTGTAATTCTGTCACATGTAAACAGGGATTTAACTGTTATGCATGTACCACATGTTGTGCATGTACTGTAAATGTAACTGTAACATGAGGTTGTTTTATTAACAAAAAATACCGGGTGTTCACACCTGAGTTTGTCCGCCTGTACTCTCCTGTACTGTGCTGCGAGACATGGATCCACTTACTGGAAAGCACTGGAACATCCCACCTATGGAGTTACACAGACCCATAGCCAACAGCTCCTACAGGAAAGAGAGCCCATTTATATAGTGCTGTCAAACGATTAATCTCATCCAAAATATAAGTTTTTGTTTACATAATACATGTGTGTGTACTGTGTGCATCTACTATGTATATATAAAAACAAACACATGCATTTAAATATTTAAGAAAAATATGCTGTTTATATATTTAACATATTTATATACAATATAAAATCTAAGAATATAAATATATAAATGTATACACAGGTTAATATTTTCTAAATATATAAAGTTTGTTTTTATATTTACATAATAAGTACACACAATACACACACATTATGTATAAAAAATAAAAAATAAAAAAAAAGACTTTTATTTTAGATGCGATTCGCATTTAATCATTTGACAGCACCAGATCAGATGAAGGGAATGCTGCAAAATGTGTATTTATTGAGAACATATGGTAAAAGTTTCATAAATGACTTGTTACCTGGTTGCTGTGAAAGGGGTAGCCATGTTTATGAGCAAACATAATGCCCAGTGAAGCTTGGAAACCATAGCCCACCACTGCCAACGCAAGAGCTGTCAATAACAGCTCCTGAGAGACAGAAAACGATGGAAGGGAGGGAGGTGAGAGACTTAGAGGTAAACAAAGAAAGAATTCGTTTTAGCACCTAAGTACTTCCTACTAATTGGTTTTTTAAAGAAAATCCAACACTCTGCTGACCCGGTTGGTATGGGTCCAACAATCTGTATTCCATACTGACCGGACAGATCAAACAGCACTGACGACACAGTGGCAAAGATAACCTAAGAACATGAACAATTTATTACTGTTGCACAGAAATATCTTTAAAATACTGAAACCATGCTTTATAAGTCGACTAATGCAACCCGCAAAACTAAACTATATTACATTTTAAAATAATTGCTTAAAGAAATTAAATATAAACACCCACAAATGTTAGTTTTTGACCTGCCTGTGTTAAATATAATGTATTCCACAACAGACTGAGAAATGTAAACACATAAATAAAGCTAAATAAAAAAAATACAAAACCCTTTGCGCACCAGTACCAACTCCCATGGAATGGGAAATCGAGAGCTCCAACGTGAATTCACCATCTTTCCACCAACAAGTATCACCAGGGAGACAAGGGACACTACTAGTGTCGCCAGTAGCACTCTCCTGATTCCAGTCACAATGTTTGAAAACATCTGGTGGACACAGACACGTACATTTAACATCTGAGATGAACACAAGAGAAAAAACACATAGTGCTCATTCTCACCCAGAACACAGCAAAGATGCCTCTGTGTCTGACTATGGAGATGCCCATCAGTAAAGGCAGCTGGTGAACAGTCACATGGACCGCAGCTGCCGTAGTGTATCCACTGACCAACGGCTGAGACAACCACCGACACACCCCTCCACAACGCAGCACGTACAGCACAATCTATAGGGAGAGAGATTTATACACAAACACACACACACCAATACAGGATTAATACAGCTTCTGTGTGTTTACCTGTATCAGTCCACACAGAATGGTCAACTGAGCTGCAAAAGCAACTCTAGCACTTTCAGCCTCAATCTCATCACTCTCTGCTCCACTGCCGGCCGACACAACATCACCAGCCACCGCACCGACCATGATGGAAAGGACAGAAAAAGTACCTGTGGATCAGAAAGATAGATCTAAATGTCAAAACAAATAAAGACAAAGCCATTATCATAGAATAAATAACGTTTAAAATATGTTTTATATTTTTTATTGTACATTTTATTTTATTATATATTTCATACTTCATTTTATTTTAATCATTTCTTTTTATTTATTGTTATTTTATATATATTTGTATTATATATGTATTATTTATTATATATTTTATACTTTATATTAGATTTATTTTATTTATTTATTTTATAATTTATTATACACTTTTTTTATTATACAATTATATAATTATACCCAATTTTACATGCGTTTTATTTTATTATATATTTTATACTTTATTTTGTTTTAGATTTACTGTATGATTGTGTATATTATTTATTTAATACTTTATTTTGTTTTATATTTTATTATATAAAACAAAATTAAGCATTAAATAAATTATATATTCTTTTAAATACACACACATACATACTGTTATATATATATATTTATATATAATACTTCATTTTATTTATATTTAAATTATTTATTATTACATTAATTGCTTTGCATTTTATTTTAATGTTAACAGTTTATTTAATATATTTTTATTGAATATATATATATATATATATATATATATATATATATATATTTAATTACTTGATAATGATATTTAATTACTTAATTACATTACAAAGTGGCATTGTGTATGTACATACCAACAGAGATGTGTCTGGATGTTCCAAAAATGAAGTAGATGAGAACAGGGTAGAAAGATGAATACAGACCAAACACTGGAGGAACTGCAACCAACAAAGCATTAGCCATCCCTATGGGAAGCAAAACGTCAAAAATTGAGTAATTTGTGTGCAGAAGATTGTAAGCAGTTCTGTACAATAGAATTAGTCATTACATCCACTTTATCAGTCTGGTTTGAATCACAGTGCATTGTGAAGAAAATTATCAGCTGCCAGCTGATAATACAGATCTGTAGGTGTCTAAGATGATGAAAATCATAATCAACCTCTCACATCACAGACACTTCACGTGTCTACACTCTCAGAGAACTCTAAAAAATCTATTTCGATCGACGTCGACACCTGTATCAACATAAATTCTTTATATTTTAGAATACAGTTGTCATATAACAGTCTGTAGCTCAAATAACACAGAAGAGTGTGTGTCTTAAACCTTGTGGGAGATGCATGATCCCCACACTGATTCCTGATATCAAATCTCCAATAGCATTTTTCCTGAGGGAGTACTGTGGCAGCCATGATAAGAGAGGTGCAATAGACAGGAAGCAGCTCTTCAGCCTTGCACCTGAACACCTGTAGCACAACAACAGAGAAATACGGGGGGGTCGGCATGTATATTTAGCATTGACAGTGTTCATTTTACGATCACAATTATGCTTCTTAAATAAGCTCCCACACTCACCAGCACTCCTCCTTCAGCTTTGCCCAAATTGTTCGATGCACCTTCCACCTGCGCTGTCCCAGGATATCTAGCTGTTCTTCATTCAAACCATAAACAGGATTGGGATTGAAATTCTCCCTCTCTGAGCATCTTTGATTGTCCATCTGAAAAAACGGGCGAAAAAGTGGCTTAAACAGGAACAAGTGTATGAAATGATTATGCTTCCTAAATGTGAGGTTGTTGTAACTTGGCTTTGAACTCGGAGCATTCTTTATATTATCGTTTCACAGTAGTTAAACCAATTAAACTGGACATTTGTAATTGGATAGAGACAGAGTCGTTATTCATATTTCCTCTGACAGGCTAGTAAAGGGTTATTTATTGTCTCTGATTTCACCAACAACATTTATCGTTGGATCAGTGAAGGAAGTCTTTCATTGTCTTCGCTCTGACCAAAGGTTAGAAGACTTTAATCTACCACTCCTGAGAACAGAGATCAGATTACGCAACATCACATGAGAGACGGCTTGTACTGAACAGACCTGTGTCTATTTTTACTGCAGCACTTTAATAATGATCACCAGATAATGTTTATGCAATTATGCGACTTTCTTACAGGAGGCAAGGCTGTTTTATCCAATGAGAAGATGCGCTGCTTTACAACAATTAATACTAGAAACTGACCTTTGACCCCCATATAGAACAAGCTGAAGTTATAGAAGACAAACATCAGTCTATATGAAATGTTTTATTTTATATGTTTATCTGTACATTAATAGAACTCAACACAAGCAGATGGCAAAACACCACAATGTGTTTTCCAGCATTTTTGAAGCTAATTTAAATATAAAGGGCATAAATTAACTAACTCACAGTAGTACACAGGTTAAAAATTATACCAATTACAGCATTTGGTAGGAATGCACTAAATAAAGCATGTAAAACATCTGATAAAACCTAGGGCTGGGTAAAAAAAATCGATTTTTCGATAAATTGGTTTTTAAAATGTGGTCGATTCAAAATCGATTCTCAAAGGCCACAAATCGATTTTTTTAAATCATTATTTTATCTTAAAAATGAAATAACTTGATCCTGTTTGATCAAGGAATGCGACTGTTCTTTTTTCAGCATACGTTTTTTCATCTTGCATCAAAATTCTATTGTATTTATTTACCATAATTGTATGCATTTGAAAATTAGAGATGGGTTCTGTTTAAAAGTACCCAAGTGTACCTTAAATAAGATTTTAATATACAGGTTTGTGGCTCTTAATTGTTTTTAATAAATATAGTATTTGTATTATATCTATATTAATTGAGTTGAATCGAGAATAGAGTATAGAAAATTGAATCGAGAATCATAATTGAATCGAGAATCGAATCAATTTAAGAGCTTGTGAATTGAAATCAAATCAATCTTGAACATCTGAATTGATACCTATCCCTAATCAAACCTAAAGGATTCAGTTTCTTAAGTATTAAAAGACATCAGCAGCCAAAACTGATAACACATCAATGCTCATCTGTGTCTTTTAGCACTCTCTGATAGGAGCACACGTGAGGACAGGTGACTGCACAGGTGCGTGTGCAGTAAAACTGGAAATAAGCTTATCATCAATTAGTTATCTTACCTTGTGTAGAGATTTCACCAAAAACTGTTCTGCGAGTCCAGAGGAAACCACTTTATTATCCCTGTGCACGACGTAAATAGCTCAACAAAACCGCAGGGCGCCAGTGGGACGTTTCTCAGCTGAATTTCTCTCCTTAAATATTTTCATTGCTTTCTGTTGTTTAAAGGTCAGATTTATAATGTTACATCATATATAATTCATCACAAATGCGGTCTCCTTCCTACATAATAAACACCAGGGTTATTCTCTCCAACTCTGTTCCACTGGTTTATATAAGTGTTTAATATCAGAAGGCAAAAAAGGTTGCACAGTATCACACCCACACACACTCTAAATATACATTTAACAACCTTAAAAAAGTAACAAAAACAACAAACACAAGTTGGGGAACTTCCATTACTTCATTGGTCAGTATAAATAGAAAGTTTTTTGTAACAATGTAAAATGTAAAAACAAATATAACTTACATTTAACATTGTTACAAAAAACTTATAGATCTAGATTATCTATCTATCCATCTATCTATCTATCTATGTATCTATCTATCTGTCTATCTATCTATCTATCTATAATAAAAAATAAAATTAATTATATACTTGAAACACTGATGTGAAGTCATAGACAATCATGTGTTTCTGTACATGTTTTTCCCACATGATGCATTTCTGCTCTAGATGTGAACTCTCAACACCATGTTTTTCTCTAGTAATGAAACTGCCTCAGCAGCACAGTGAGATCTCTGAGGCGCTCCGCTCTGCTCCGTGCAGACTGGTGAACCGGCAGCTCAAAAAATGAAAATGTGAAGCTACGAGAAAAGCTAAGATTTGTGACTTGCCTCAGGGGGGGCAAACGGGGAGGTCTCGAGGGGTGCCTTGGTGGGAGCAGCTTGCGTTTTACCCGGGCACTCTGACTATTCTCAGGTTCGGTGTTTGTGATTTGAGGAGGGGGTGGTGGGGGCTTAGGATCTGGTGCTGTGATTGGCTTCGAGTGGGCAAGAGGCAGGGGTGAAACTGGAGGGGGAAAACTGGTAAAGGATGACTCGGAGTGGGAGGAGCCTTCCCAGGGTGTCATGCTGTCAGGGGCCACAGATGAGACGGGAGGATGGCTGCGTTTCCTCGGTTCGGCCCAAGGAGTGGCTAGAGAGGGCCTCGCTACAAACAGAAGAGTTGAAAATACAAGAATCTGAATTGTTTTGAGACCTGAAAAAAAAAACAATTCTCATTAAAATTCAAGTTTTTTTTATGTCATTTTGACTACATATCTAAACTGTGTCTATTTTAATGCAGCTTTATATTTTATTACCGTGATTTTATTTCCGTAACTGCAACTTCACATCTCATAACTGCAACTATTTCTTATCATTGTGATCTAATATCTCTAATATAATATCTAATAACTATTTCTTTATTTTGTATTTGTGATGTTCTGTCTCATAATTGCAGCTATTAGATAAAGATACAATATAGTGATTTTTATACCTCATATTTGCAAACATTTCTCCCAATTGCAACTTTCATAAACACAATCAGTTCCTGTTTAATCTTTAATCTTAACTTAATTTTACACACATGTTCAGTTTCCATTATCATCTCGCCTAACAAGTCACATTACAAAGATGAATGTTTGGACAATAGCAGTTAATTTATTTAGCACCTCTTAAATTTCTATTGTCTATTGATGAGCTCAGGTCACATTGTGTAGACAGGAGGAACAAAGAGCAATGTAAACACACAGTTTATATGTCACATCACATTACTGCAAATATAATGAGTCTGGTTTATGAAAACATCTGATTTCAAGTTAAATCAGCTAATATCTGACAATAACTTCTCATTTAACAATGCATTATTGATTCCATATAGACTATAATAGTACCTGCAGATTTATTTCTTGATGAACCAATCAGAGGGAGCCTATCCTTTGATATCACTGCATTGTCCTGTAGTAAAACCACACACATAATTATGACTGTTTAAAAAATATATTCTATTATTTCCTGCATATTCACTTGTATATTCAATCCATTTACTGTAATTAATTTTTGTGGAACAGCCATACCTTATTTTCAGCCTGTTTTTGTTTTTGAGGCATCTTAGTGTTCTTCTTTCCAGATTCATTCTCTTTAAGAGCTTCCCTGAATCGTGACATCTTTTTTGTCAAGATCAGGAAACACACGCTGTGATTCATTTATAACAAAAGACAACATTAGCCTCACAACACACAAATTCACACATATAACTATTGCAGGACAGTTTTTTTTATACTCACAGTAATTTTTCATCCTCTTCTTTTTCACATTTGGCTGCTATTTACGTTACATAAGAAGATTTTTACAAGAACATATTCTCTTTCCTTTCACATTCTGCAAACCTTAACGGGGCTGATCTGTCTTCGTTAATATCTGTTGCTCCTTCACATGCTCTTCCTCTCTCGCTTTCATTCGTTGTGCTGTGGATTAAAAGGGTTTGGCCATCAAGCTACTATGATGATGAACAAAAGGAAACTGGAGAAGGGGGTGAAATATTTATACTTAGTTGCACAGCCAAAGCCCCCCAACACACTGTGTACCCTCTCTCTCTCTCGCTCTCTCACCCAGCCGCATACACCTGCTGGACTGTAGCCCAGGAAAACACTGATACATTATACGATCATGACTTTATCTCAAGCCATGAGCCTTACACACACTTGCACGCATAAACAGCTGCATAAAAATTATATTTGGAACCTTTTAAAAGTTTTTATACTAATTTTATACTATTAGTATTTTTCACATTATAGAACAACAGTAAAGACATTAAAATATGAACTAACACAAATTGAAATGTGGATCTTTTTCCAAACATAAAACAATTATCTAAAAGTTACATAAACATTTTTTATTTTACTTATTTGATTAATTTTTAGCATTTCAAGCACAAGCCTCAGTTATTTTAGTATTATTTACTATTATCATATTCATTAATATTGTGAATATGTTTTATTATGATATTAAATTATATTTCACTTTTAGTCGTTAAGTCCTTTTCATTCATTATTTTTATATATTTCTATAGTTTTACATTAATTTTAGTTTTAGATTTAATCTTTTTTATAATAATTTTAATAAATTTTCACTTAGCTGCCAGGGCAACATTTAATTTTTTATTTTTTTTTATTTTATTTCATCAAATATATTACCATAAATTATTAAATTATTTTTTTAGTTTTAGTGAAAAATAACTTTTGATTGGTTCTTTGGATCTGTATTGACTTTTATTGTTCAGCCTTCATGAAAATAAAAATTCCTCACAATTTACTTTAAACTGACACAAAAAATAGTCACATATTAAAATAAAAAGTTCTTTATTTGAAAATCTCACACCTTACAACTTAGAAAATCTTTAGAATCCTAATTTATTAATCACAAAGTCAGTGTTTTGTCCTTGAAACATGATGTGGAAACATCACTTTCTTTCTCTCCCCTTCTTTTATGTTCCTGTTAACAGTTTCATGCAGTTCATCCATTTTTCTTTCCGTCAGCTGAAACAACTGTAAGCCCTGCCCACAAACAACCACCCAGGCTCCTCCCTCTTGTCCAAACCACGCCCACAACCCAGCTGCATCCGCAGTGTGTGAGAACAGCACCTTCAGTGGGTGGAGTCCGTCACTGTTCATACTCCACAAACACAAGCGCTGGTCCGGTGAGGTGGTCACCAGTAGTGTGGGGCTTAGTAAGCATAACCCTGTGAGAGGGGAAGAGTGTGCCAAGGGCACTGACCAATGGGCAAGCAGCTGTAGAGACACGCCTCCATTTTCTTGCTTTTTCTGATCTATCTTAATATGCATTAGAGACAGCTGTCCATCATCTCCACCACTGGCCAATGAGATAACATTCTCTTCCATTTGCCTCATTTCTCTCCTAGGTGAGATGGTAAGCGCATTGACTCCACTTTGATGGACAGGAATGGAAAAGAACGGGGCTGATGGACCTGAATGACAGAAAGGGTAATTGTTATAAACATGTACACAATTTAGAGTTCTATAACCAGAAGGCATCTGAAACTGTGGGACATAGCACTGATTTAGTCAGTTTTTATGCTCTTAGGCTTGTAATTAAAATTATTTTTAAACACAAAAATTATTTGATAAATTTTATACAGATACACATACTCCCAGAGCAAAGGCACTGTCATTTTTTTAAACCTTAATAACTGTGGTCTAAATGAGATGTTGTTGTATGAGAAACAACTGCAAGATTCTTAAATAAAATCATAATAACAATATTGAGCATGTGTTTTGGGGACAGGTCTGGAACAATGTAAGTACATAAAGACAGATTTTTTATTTTATTTCTGACTGAACATACCCATTTAACATATATAATACATGTAAACAAATAACATAAGTCATTTAAGTTCTTCTTAACTACAGCATAACTAGGACACTAGTTATTCATACATTTAAAAAAATCAGCACGTTATTAAGTGTTTATGTTCTGGTGTATGTATGACTCACCCTGCCAGCTGACACTAGCCTTACTGTTCAAAACTGCTGTTAAATCCCACACAGATATACAACCATCTGTAGTGGCACTGAACAGCAACAAAAGCCTGAGACAGAAAGAGGACAAAGGAAAATAAGTTTAAGAAATTTTCAAATAAGTGTTTGATAAATGCACATCATGTCCTTACTTTCTGTCCAGGGAGTCCTCCAGCTTGTAGGTGGCGACGCTGAGCACACACCTCTGATGGTAAAAACACTCCCAAAGCATGTCAACACTACTACTGCTCTCAGTCACACTGAAAAGCCTACAAATGAAAACACACAGTTTCAAAAGATTAATTACTGAATGTTTAAACATATTGTATGAAACCCTTTTAAATTCATGTTTGTAATCTTTATTCAAGTTACCTTACTGCACCATCACTACAGCCCATAGCCAGCAGGACACATTCAGTCCCATTATGCACAACAGACATAGACATGTACCTGCAAGCGTGAGAAAACATTAGCATAAATAAAATCATAATGTAATCTAATCTCTCACAATAACCCCCTGTACATTGTATTGTCCGCCATCTGGTGGTTAGAAATCTTTAGCTGGAACCAGAGATGCTCACAAGTCTCTGAGCTAGAGTCCAAGTCAAGTCTCAAGTCTCTGAGCTCGAGTCCAAGTCAAGTCTCAAGTCTCTGAGCTAGAGTCCAAGTCAAGTCTCAAGTCTCTGAGCTCGAGTCCAAGTCAAGTCTCAAGTCTCTGAGCTAGAGTCCAAGTCAAGTCTCAAGTCTCTTTATTATATTAAGTCTCTGGTTATAATAAATGTTGCATCACGTACAGCGACCCATCCAAGCTGCTTAGAACACTGAATAGCTATATATAAGGAATTCAAAGCATGTAATATGTTATTATGACAACTCTATCTATTAGCATACAATATCAACTTTGATTTTGGTATATAATCAGTGTAAACAGGCTATTGCAACATGACAAAAACACCAAGAATGCTTTACTTTTAAGTTAATATCTGTATTTTGCATGTATGGATTCAGTAATGGCCTTCTGTCTGTCCTGGCTGTATAGCTGCACACCTCTTGTCTGGCTTAAGAATGAACAAAGCTACGCTGACTTATGTTATTCATACAATACCTACTCACAAATAAACATCAAAAACAAAGCCGGCTGCAATGAATTTCTGTGCAAAACAGCTTTTACTACAAACACTTCCACACAAGAACATTGGGTAACACTTTAGAATAAGGTTCCATTAGTTAATGTTAGTTAACTACTTTCGTTAACATGAACTAAGCAAGTACAATCCTTCTACAGCATTTATAAGTCTTAGTTCATGTTAATTTCAACATTTACTAAATGCATTATTTAACTCAAAAGTTGTTCTTGTTAACATTAGTTAATGCACTGTGAATTACCATGAACTAACAATGAATAACTGTATTTTCATTAACTAACATTAACGAAGATGAATAAATACAGTAATAAATGTATTATTCATTGTTTGTTCATGTTAATTAATACATTAACTAACATTAACTAATGGAACCTTATTCTAAAGTGTTACCGAACATTGTTATCACACAAGAACATTTTGATAGAGAACCAAAAATATTTAAAGTAGATAAAATTAGAATAAATAAAATGGGAATGTCTACATACTATTACTACTGTAAACTTTGCAAATAGGACATCAGCCCCTTCAAGTCAATGAACAATAACAAAGTGGGCTGCAATGAATATCTGTGCAAAACGTCATGGCTCGGCTCCTACCCAATGACAGAGGCACGCAGGTTTTTTTCCACTGGAGTACTCACGTGAAGGATGCGTGCACAACTAATAACTAATATCATCACGCTATAAAGGGTTGGCCTGCGCTGGGTGCGCCCCTCCCCCTATAACTGTTCTATCTCGCGGAGGAGCTCATTTGTGTGCATCTGTGTGAAACACGCGCTCTGAAACACGCATATGAAAAAAGAGCGACAGAAAGAACGGCTCCCCTCCAGCCGTGACTCGGCTCCCATCGTTCATGTTTATGAGCCGTTCAAAAGAATCGGTTCGTTCGCGAACGTCACAACTCTAACAGCGAGCTCATCTGACGTTTACTAAAAATAAACATTGTTCACGAGTCCCGGAGCTCGAGTCCGAGTCGAGTCTGAAGTCTTTCGAGGACGAGTCTCAAGTCGAGTCTGAAGTCACTGTTTGTGCGACTTAAGTCGCACTCGAGTCCGAGTCTCAAACTCGAGTCCCCATCTCTGGCTGCAACCAACAATCAAACAACATTGGACCCAAATTATTTTCATCATATAGGAAAGAAAACAATACTGAAACATTTTTTTCAAATTATCATCTTCTGTGTTCTACAGAAGAACGTTATACAGATTTGGAACATCATCAAGGTGAGTAAATGACGACAGAACTTTTCTTTTTGGGTGAACTATCCATTTAAGCATTATTTGAACTCTAGATCCAAAGTTGGAAGGGAGAGAGTATTTTAACAGTTACAAACACACACTCACCTTGTCTCTGGATCCATTTTGACAGTCTTGTGTCGGTTCCGCTTCCGTTCCCACTGTTCATCCAATCGATGGCCAGCTATCTGAGTGACCTGACAGACTGGCTGACCCTGCTGCTCATCCAAACGAATCAAGAGCCGATAACACTGCAGCTGGGCCCGGCCACCCGCAGAAAACACCAAAGAACAGACCGAGGTGGTATCGTCATCTCCCCCCTTTTCATTAGTTTCTCTTCTTCTGATTGCAGCCAGCGCACGAACATTTGAGATATGATCCGTTAGAACTGAGAGCACTTTAACATTTCCACTCTTCGCACTGATGGCGAGTACACCTACTGTTGTATCCTCCCCTCCGGTAACAAAAACTTCCCAAAGTTCTGAAAATTGTCCAGTCTTGGTGAGACTACCAAGGTGGCAAACACAGCTGATGCCTCGTCCATGTAGCCCCTCTTTCACTGTGAGTCCATTCACATCGGTTTCTGTGGATGCTAATGAGTGTGATGCCATGACAGCTCCATGCTTGATGAACACAAGGGTGCCTTGTCTAAGTGTATGTGCTCGAGGATCTGTGTCGGCATATATCGGGTGTTTATAGGCCCAGGATCGATGGCCACCTCCGCAGGCAACTGATAAAAGCTTCTCTTGTCTGTGAGGGTCCCATATAATGAAGTGAACCGAATGGAAGCCAACCATTACAAACCGAGTTTCGGCTATGCTTGCACTCCCTTGATCAATCGTCCTCTTCTCAATTCCCTCGTTCAGCAACTTTTCCCGTACCTCAGGTCCATCCGAGCCCAGAAACAGAACTTTCTCTATCCACTCCATGCCTCTGCAGGCCCGTTGAACTCTGCGTACCTTCAGGACACTTTCTTCAACAGTTAGTATTCTTACAGATCCGTCTCGACCTGTACTGTAACATAAGTCTTGATACTCACACACAGAAGTCACACCTTGCTTTCCATGCACTCCATAAAGGGTACTGATGGGAGACAGAGGACTGCCATGGTCTGATTGCTTGTTTTCAGTTTCTTTCTTTTCTAAGTCTGTTCTTCCTTCATTTCTTCTGACATTCTCTTCTGTATCATTGTAGAGCAGTAGTGACCCTCTCCGGTCACCACAAAGGTACAACCCCTTTCTCTTGGGCAAGGTAACTGCAGCAGTCAGCCAGCGTTTGGCACAGGGAGGCAGCAGAAATGGAAGAAGAGTTTCCTCTTGCATATGCAAGCCTGATTCATCCTCTGTCACTTTTATTGTCCATCGGTAAACTAGTCCCTCGGAGCCTGATGCAAGAAGACACCAACTCCAGGACCCTTCAAACAATCCTTTGGCCCAAAGTACAGAGTGAACTTTACCCTCACCAGCTCTTAGCAAGACTCCAACACCTGGCTGACCTACAAGGAACACCTGGACACCTCCGTTCAGATTACCCACAGCACATACCCACACAATGCAATCTGAATTCTGAACTTGGATGCTTGTGATCTCCATCACACAATAGGACTGGAATTCTGCTCCCCCTTGCCAAATGACATCCCAGGAGTCACCCTGACTAAGGTACACCTCTCCTTGATCAGTACAGACCAGAATTGTATTCAATTCACCCTCACCCACTAATCGGACCACTTTGGGACAACCCTGCCCTTTAAACCCCAGATCCAACTGAGTCTCTGTCTGAGTTTCCTCACAGTCTTTCTTCTCTTCTGCCACTCTCCATATTCTTACCCCACCATCTGCACCTCCAGTTGCCATCCATCCCTCCTTACAGCCTATACTTTCCTCGCTGACAGCCAGAGCCCTCACTCCACCTGACCTATGCCCTCTAAATGTATGTCCCACCTTTCCTTCACCTCCCCATTCCCAGAGCAGGCACGCTCCATCTTCTCCTGCACTGAACACACGGTTTGATGCAAGCCTGACACAAAAGACCCGTGCCTGGTGCCCATAAAGCACACGAAGACATGTTGGTGATTCCTCACCACAGCCTGCATCTCCACCCAATGTGCCAACACTCCACAAACGGACACTGCGGTCATCAGAGGCAGATGCCAACCACCCAGATTTCTGAAGGTAGCAAAGGCTAAAAATAACTCCAGTGTGGCCCAACAGGCGTCTCTCTACCTGGGACTTGCCATCAGGTTTGGTCCCAGTAGGCCTCCACAGCACAAGCTGATTGAAAACAGTCCCACCTACCAGCACTAAAGAATCCCAATTTGGACCAATCATAAGTGCTGAGTAAAGAAGACATGTCTCTACGCAAGAGTAGAAGGAAAGAACATTACCAGATTCTGCATCTAAAAGCAACACAGCATTGTGAGCCAAGGATATGCCTAACAGTGGGTGTGGTTGTTTTTTAAGCCAATGAATGTCCAGAATCCAGTCTTGAAGCTCCAAGACAGGACCAATGAGCTTTAGGCATCGTCCTCCAGTATTGAAGCTGACCAGCCGAACTCCTTTTCCTCCAAAAACAATGATGTCCTCTTTGTTGTTGGCCAAAACAGAACTTTCTGATGAGATTAAATTGTTGAACGGTCTCTCTCCAAACTGATGTTTTCTACTAGGTCGTATCCCATGGATACGGTAATTATGAAGAACATTTAAGGATGCATATTCTTTAGGAGATGCCTGAAGACTGTACACAGAGAGGACTGGTCCCTCACCTACAAAATGACACAATTAACAGGAAAGAATTTATCAAATGAATATGAATATTATCATTAAGATAAATGCACAAATGCACATTATGGATATTGAGACATTTGAGCATTTCCCAAGTACATGTTCCTATTAGTACAAGAAGAAAATTTAGCCATAATTTAATCTTTGCCAAGATACAAAACTTTATTCTAACATGGATTTTTAGTTTGATGTTTTGCTACCTGTTCATTAAATGAAAGAATGTCAGTCACCTGTCAGCAGGAAATCCTCCCCCAGGAATTCCAGTGCAGTCACTGGAGCAACAAGCACAGTGCTCTTCATCACAGCAGACTCTACAGGACATGCCATCTCAAGCGGTCTGAACAGCAGGCTGAAGACTTCTGGAGCACAACGTAAACATTACAGCATTATTCACTATTGTAGAGTAAATGAAAATGAATTAAATGCATATTGTTTGCAATGGCTTTTACCATCCACTTTTTATTAATAAGCTCCACTTAAAAAGACTGAAATGAATCATTAAGCTGAGAAATAAATAATTCTTATCCATTAGTTTGACTGAATGAGCTGTTCATTTTTCTTTATGTTTTATTTTAAGACTGAAGGAGAATACCATAACACTTGGTATTTTAATGGACATGGATAGTACAGCAACATCTATGGCAAGAGCTCTTTTCAGTCCAATGCATTCTTCTCCGTCTAATTTCTTTTTTCCCCCTTTCCATTCTGCCATAACAACATGAAAAAAAGAGTCTCCCAAATTAATTTTAATATTAATTTTAATAATTCACTAGAATGCACAAAACATGTCTCTTTCCAGGTTTGTTTTCAAATGGATGGTTCAAAATGTAATTGCCCCATTTTACTTCTAATCACAAATTAAGAGTGTTTCATATAATGTTACTAAAGTAGGTAAATCTAATTTTTGTAAGCGATCAAAAATATGGAAATAACCTTGAAATATTATCACTTAATGTTAATGTGAATGTTGCACATAATATATACAGATATTACCAAAGTGATTAGCATCTTGGTTATATTGAAGCAGAAAGAATTGCTTTTAATAGCTTTTGAGGGTATCTGTGTTATTGAAAGAAATTTGTTAATGCTTTTACACTTTTAAATATCCTCGTAATTTTCACAAAGGTTGTGAGTTATTAGTTAATTATTAAACATTATTAAAAACATCCTAATAAATATATATAATGTTGTTCACACCTGAATCATTCTTATATCTGTGGGATGAAAATAGAAAAAAAATCTCACATACTACTTAAACTTGAAAACATTAGAATGGTATTTGATTACAATATATATTTCGCCAAGCATTCGAATAGTGTATCTCTTAAATTGTGACTGCAGTTGTATCTGATCAAATGCACATTCTTATTCTTTAGCTTGGGTTAAACTAATTAATTTTACTTTGTTGGAACAGCAGCTATGCTAATGATGTCTCTATTTGTTTCTATGTTTTGCCATTTGTTTCTATTTTTTGCAACGGGATGTAACTAGGATTTACACAAGCTCCAGTCTGGATCCAGAACACCTGAGAAGAGATGATGCTGACCCTCAAGAGGACCTCAGATGATGCTAACCCTGAATCAACAAACAGAACTAACAAATATTGCTACAAGTGTAACTGCATCATATAATAATAATTTTTAAATAATGTTCATCGTATGGCTGACTACGTCTTGTATTAATTTTTCTGAAAAATCCTGTCTTACGTGCACAAACTCACAGTCACCACTACTAAATATTGTAGAAACCTATTAATTTTCTGTAAAGTTGCTTTGTAATGATTTGTATTGTAAAAAGCAGACTAGAATTGAATTTAATATACTTAAAAAGTATTTATAGAAGTATGACATTTATATATATTATATAATGTAAAATATTATATTAAATATTTCAATAAAATATTTTTCGATGAAGGTTGTGGGATTAAATACAACAATAAAAATAATAACTAAACCTTGACTAAAAAAAAAAAAAACATTTTTTATGTTTACCAGCATGTACTTTGAATTAACTTATATCAGAGAACCATACACTTATCAATGTCTGGGTATATAAAAATATAAACTTAAATAAATATTTTAGGTCAAACAACATTAATGTTATAATTTAGTTAGACCCGGCTTACCTCACCCTATTGTACAATGTATATTAAACTGTGGAACATAACAGTTTGGTTCTTCTTGTCATTACCTGCTCTAAATACAATTGAAATGATCAGCTAACACTTTTCAAAGGACAACTACTATAAAGTGTGTGTGTTTTTTTTATACAAAGTATCGACGGAAGATCTACCCATTAATTGAAATAATGAACATCAGTCGTCGTCTGTCAACAGGACAGTCAACGTTACGTTACCTTAAAATAAATTTTCTAGCAGGGAGCTGTCTGATTCTGCATGTTCGTCATGGTAATAACAACCCCGTCAAATTCAGTTAGACTTACGCTTCCTCTGTAGAGACGGTATCTTTATTAATTGCGGAGGTGAAATGGAAAAGGTATGTATTTTCTCTCATACTGGTTCCAACATGTTATGTGCTGCGTGCATGTGTTCTCGCTTCCTCGTTGACATCGCGCAGCGTCCAATCGCGCTCTTCAATACTGCACAGACCGCACCACGCTCGCCGTCAATTGGATGAAACGAGTCCTGCGCTTCCTGTTGTAAAAAACGCGTAGATTTGTGCATTTACCTGATGCACAAATCATATGCATTTAGTGTATCTCAAGAGAATGGTATACAAGTCATATAAAATACACAAACCACTGAACTGCCTTTTTTTTGACGCCCGGAGCGTCATTTTGCGCATGTGTCTCCAGTCTGTTGTTTAAATTTCTTACGGACCGCTTAAACCCGGGGGGTGGGGACAAAGTGTAATATTTTCGGAATAAAATCGTCAGACTGATGATTGCATGTAAGTAGGGTCATTATACTAATATAATATCATTTTGTCATAAGCTGTAAATGCTTGAGAGATTGGTTAAGAATATAGAGCTCTAGCTGTAGTCTTAAATCGCAGCTCAGCTTCACTTCTGTAGTGCGATGCTCGGGTTTAGCGCTGTGGCTAACGAGACCAGCGGATCCATAATAATAGTAATAATCAAATCAGTCTGTTCCTTCTTCACCTGAATTAAATGGCGAATCTGTAATTTTGAAGGCTCGTTTCCCTATCATAGGTCACTTCGATGCTGCGGTGACGTCACCACGTATGGGAACACCTCTGGTGTGACGAATGTCTGAAGCCCTATACCATCCCGCCAATCCTATTGGCCAAATGGCGCATAGCACCACCCTGCGCATGCGCACGCATGATATACCTGGGTGCAGCGCGCCATTTCGCTCAGATTTCATTCCTTCAGGAATAGCGAATCATCTGTGCCCTATCATCTCGCGTTCTCCAGCGATTTTCTTCGAGCAGTGTTAACTCCTCTTTCGCGGACGCGATGAGTCAACGAAAGGTAAGAGCCGTATATGGGTTTATCACAGGGAGGCACTCATGAGAGATTCGTTTGCAGCCTCTCTCATGTTCTCTCTGTGATAGCCTACGGCTATGGTAAAATAAGAAAGTAATCCGCGCTCTGGAGTCTATTTCTTCAGTCGCCTCGCGTCTAACCCCCACCGTTCGCTTCTGCGGTCGCCGAGGCCCCGCACGAGGTGTTGGTTAGGGGCGATATGTGCGGCTTGACTATGAGTACAGTGATGCACTGGATTTTCCACTTGCTCGCTCTCCCCTACTCGAGCGCGTTAATCAGAGCAGTTTTGCTTTATACTATGTTGTCTAAACCGCAGCTTCTACTCAGAGTAGGCTCTGACCGGCATAAGCGGTTCTCTCCCTCCGAGCGGACAGGAGAAACGCGCTTCCCCTTTCTCAGTGTGCTAATATGTGGCTATCCACGCGGTGGATAAACTACCCTTCTCACGGACCTCCACCAAGAGGTTCGAGGTCCTGGAAGCAGCCTTATCAGCGCATATCACGAACGGCGCGGGTTTTTGCCACGATTTAGTGACATGCTATTATATAGCGATGCCGTTTGACTACCTCTTTAGCCAAACGGATCGCGCCTAACTCCGCCGCGACCTAGTCTCGTCTAGACGTATCGAGTCGTGTCTATTTCGGGAAAAATTTCATTCTCTTATTACGGTTCTTTACGAGAAGCCTCTCGTTCTCCCCCACGCTCTAACATTGACTGTCTCGCAGCACAAGCACTTCGAGCGTCACTGAACTGAGCTGTTATTTGAGCGCCCCTCAGACACTGCACAATTCGTCTTCAGAGTTTGAGGGACGGCACAAGAGACTGGCGAATTTGGCCAGTTTATGACGGCTCATACAGCTGCCGCGTTCTCGCTAGCGGCGTGGCCCTATGTTTATCTTGTTGGTTTAAATCCTGCCGTGGACACGCTTCAGGATTATACACAACGAAACACAGCGAGTTGACGCATGCATTTCCTTCTATGTTTGCCGGGGTCTGTGCCCTCCACTGAAGAGTGCTGTTGGACTGCTATGCACATCCAACCCTCTCACTGCAGTCCCCACGCTCTAACATTGACTGTCTCGCAGCACAAGCACTTCGAGCGTCACTGAACTGAGCTGTTATTGGAGCGCCCCCTCAGACACTCTGCACTATTCAGCCTTCAGAGTCTGAGGGACGCCACAAGAGGCTGGTAAATATGGCCAGTTTATGACGGCTCACACAGCTGCCGCGTTCTCGCTAGCGGCGTGGCCTAATGTTTTCTTGTTGTATTAAATCCTGCCGTGAACACGCTTCAGGATTATACACAATGAAACGCAGCGAGTTTGACGCATGCGCCTTACTTCATGTTTGACAGGGTCTGTGCCCTCCACTAGAGAGTGCTGTTGGACTGCTAATGCACATCCAACCCTTTCACTGCAGTCCTCACGCTCTAACATTGACTGTCTCGCAGCAAAGGCACCTCGAGCATCATTGGATTGAGCTATCATTTGAGCGCCCCTCAGACACTCTGCACTATTCAGCCTTCAGAGTCTGAGGGACGCCACGAGAGACTGGCGAATATGGCCAGTTATGATGGCTCCCACAGCTGCCACGTTCTCGCTAGCGGCGTGGCCTACTGTCATCTTGTTGGATTAAATCCTGCCGTGAACACGCTTCAGGATTATACACAACGAAACGCGGCGAGTTTGACGCTTGCGCTTTCCTTCTATGTTTGCCAGGGTCTGTGCCCTCCACTAGAGAGTGCTGTTGGACCGCTAATGCACATCCAACCCTCTCACTGCAGTCCCCATGCTCTAACATTGACTGTCTCGCAGCAAAGGCACCTCGAGCATCATTGGATTGAGTTATTATTTGAGCGCCCCCTCAGACACTCTGCACAATCCAGCCTTCAGAGTTTGAGGGGCGGTACAAAAGGCTGGCAAAGATGGCCAGTTTATGACTGCTCATACAGCCGCCACGTTCTCGCAATGGCGACGTGGCCCGATTTTTATCTTGGTGAATTGAATCCTGCCGTGGATACGCTTCAGGATTATACACAACGAAACGCAGCGAGTTTACGCATGCGCTTTACTTCATGTTCGCCAGGGACTGTGCCCTCCACTATAGAGTGCTGTTGGACCGCTAATGCGCATCTAACACACTCACTGCAGTCCCTACGCTCTGACATTGACTGTCTCGCAGCAAACAGCGCTTCGAGCAGCATTGGATCGGGCTGTGACGCCAGGCATAAATAATAACTAATAATCCCTCAGACACTGCGCAATCCAGCTTTCAGATTTTGAGGGGTGATTCTAGGGTCTTACACAGACGACCCATTTATGACGGCTCGCACAGCCGCCGTTTTAGTTAGCGGCAGAGCGTGATGTTCAATTCGTTGGTCTAATTCCTGCCGTGGACACGTTCAGGATTATACACAACGGGACGCAATAGCTCTTATGCATACACTTCCCCTGTGCACGAATGCCGCAGGCTTTTCCGTGCACGGACATTGTGTATGACAACGTTGCAGAAAGCGGAAATTTGAGAAACTGCTAGTATCGTTTTGGGTCGCGTGTAACGCTTGCCCGGCATTTCTCAATGGGTGTTACGCACAATTGTCACGGATACACCAATTCGCTTTTTAGAGGCCCGCCTCTTTCCGCTGAATTCTTTCCACGGTGGTAGACTGATGGTAATAGCAGTGTTGTGACAGGAGATGTCAACTCTGCTGAGCAAAGGGGCTATAGAAGTCGTAGACCCCGTACTTCTCAGTGCATGGATGTAGCTCTGGCCCCGTTGCGGCTCCAGGGCCTCCATCTGTTAACCACTTGGACGATTGACAGCGGCATTCCCCGTAATTTGTCTGGGGTTACTTCACATGCGCCCCTTTTCAGTGGAAAAGTGGGCGGAAAGACGAAATATTTCACCCCGTTGTCTTCCGCATCCGACGATTTCGGTGACACGGAGTTGTGTGATGTCGTTAAAACTATGGATGCCAACCGAGTTTCTCCTACCGGGGTTCGGCTGGAGATTGAGCTTTCCCAGAGACCGTCACGACGGATGCGTCTTTGACCGGTTGGGGAGCTGTTTGTCAAGGGCTATCAGCCCATGGAGTGTGGACAGCTGCACAACGCAGTTGGTATATAAACCGGTTGGAATTACTGGCAGTTTTCTGGCTCTCCAGTAATTCGCGAATCTGCTGATTGGCCGTCTTGTGCTGCTCAGATCAGACAACACAGCGTTTGTCTCATACCTGAATCATTAGGAAGGATTACGCTCTCGCCCCCTGTGCAGGCTGGCGAGACATGTTCTTCTCTGGTCTCAGAGAAAATTTCTGTCGATCCGAGTTGTTCATGTCCCCGGACGTTTGAACTTCGGAGCGGATATGCTATCCAGACAGGCTCTGGAACAGGGAGAATGGAGATTACACCTCCAGACGGTGAATCTTTTATGGTGGGTATTCGGCAAAGCGAAAGTGGATTTATTCGCGTCTAACATGACTACGCATTGCCCGCTATGGTTCTCCCTATGCCCCCCATCGCCCCTGGGCGTGGATGCATTAGCTCACAGCTGGCCCAGGACCAGTCTGTATGCTTTCCTCCGATTCATTTGATCCCAGCGGTATTATGCAGAATACGGCGGGACAGAGTGGAACAGCTGCTGCTGGTGGCTCCGCGATGGCACACGCAGCCGTGGTTTGCGGATCTATCAGTCTGCTAGCGGGCTCTCCGTGGAGATTCCCCTCAGGCAAGATTTATTATCACAAGCACAGGGGCTGATTTGGCACCCGAGGCCGGATCTGTGGAAACTGTGGGCGTGGCCACTGAGCGGAGTGCATTAGTATGTCCCGGTCTTTCTGTTGGAACCGCTGAGACTATATTGAATTCTAGAGCAGCTTCTACGAGACGCTTATATGCTTTCAAGTGGAGACTGATTACAGCCTGGTGTGGCAATCGTAATGTGGATCCAGTTTACTGCCCAGTGGCTTCAGTGCTGGAGTTCCTCCAGGATTGTTTTTCGGATGGCGTAACACCAGCCACTTTTAAGGTTTACGTGGCAGCCATTTCAGCTTACCACGAATACTTAGGCGGTGCCTCTATGGGGCGTCATCCATTAGTTTCTCGTTGCATACAGCGTGCGCGACGGCTGAGGCCTTTCCGCCCTGTTCGAGTTCCTTCATGGGGTTTATCCTTTGTGTTGCTAGGTTTATCAGGGCATCCGTTTGAGCCCTTGGAGCCCGTATCGTATAAATTCTTGACACTAAGACATTTCTTCTCATGGCTTTATCCTCCCTCAAGAGAGTTGGGGATTTACAGGCTCTTTCTGTTTCACCCTCATGCATGGAATTTGCACCGGGCTCTGTGAAGGTGCTGCTGCGGCCCAGGCCTAACTATGTTCCTAGGTCGCATCTAACCTCTTTCGCTTTCAGTAAGTGTTCCTGGAAGCTTTTTCACCTGCTGAGGCTGGATCAAGAGATCTAAGTCTTTGCCCTGTGAGAGCTTAAAGACTTATGTGGATCGTACAGCCCCTTGGCATGAATCTGACCAGCTGTTTGTCTGTTTTGGACATAAAAGTAAGGGCCATGCGGTTACAAAGCAGCGCATGTCCCATTGGCTGGTGGAGGCAATTTCTCTGGCCTATGAGGCGCGCGGACTCGCTTCGCCCTTAGGAATTGAGGCTCATTCCACTTGAGCTGTGGCTTCTTCTCAAGCTTTTCTCAGTGGATCTTCTATGGATGATATCTGTGCTGCGGCAGGATGGTCCTCACCGAGCATTTTTATCAAGTCCTACAGTCTGGATGTGAGGATGGCTCCTGGCTCCCGGGTTCTCTCCGCTTGAGCAGATGCTTCCTCTGATCTCAGTTATCAGGTACGTCAGGCGTTTTGGTATATCGTTCCCATACGTGGTGACGTCACCGCAGCATCGAAGTGACCTATGATAGGGAACATCTCGGTTACGTATGTAACCTTGGTTCCCTGAATAGGGAACGAGATGCTGCGGTTCTGGCCGTTCCGTACCTTGATAACTCTTCATCTTCAGTCATGAAATCTGAGCGAAATGGCGCGCTGCACCCAGGTATATCATGCGTGCGCATGCGCAGGGTGGTGCTATGCGCCATTTGGCCAATAGGATTGGCGGGATGGTATAGGGCTTCAGACATTCGTCACACCAGAGGTGTTCCCATACGTGGTGACGTCACCGCAGCATCTCGTTCCCTATTCAGGGAACCAAGGTTACATACGTAACCGAGATGTTCTTCTTTGTTCAATCTTGCATTTAATAGCGATGCGAATTCTGAACGAATTTGTTGAGTCTGACCGTTGCAATGAGTCGGTTAAAGCTACTTTAGTTCACAAAAACGGACCGAACGATTCGTTTTCTGAAACAACCTGAATGAGTCAAGAATCGATGAGTGAGTTGCTAATGAAAACATTTGGAGTGAACCTATTGTAACTAAATAGCTCAATTGTTATTAATTGGAAACGCATTTTGACAGTTTGTTTTAATAAATATAATTTATCAAGTGCAAAACCTTTTCAGCCTGTAAACGAATGTTATAACAATTTAAATACACATTATATTTAAATTAAGAATTATGAGACAAATGAAATTGCAATAAACGTTGTATCAACAAAACGACGACGTCACCATGTAGAATAATTGCTGGACTGTTTTTATCAGCCTGTTCTTTGAAACGAACTGTTCAAAAGAACCGATTCTCATGAATCAATTCGTTGAGCACATTAGACCCCCCACACACAAAGATCAAATGTTTCATTAATTCTTCCAAGAGAAGGAGCAGATATTAAGATTCAAAAACAGCAATTATTCCCTTCATTTTGTTTCCTGTCTGCTGAATTACAGACTCCACAAGTGTACCTGGTGACCCCTTGCGCATGAGGTGGATCCCCCCGGATGCATTTCTGTTGAACTCTGAAGCAGTTTACCTGTGGCATCCAGAGTTTAACATCTCACTGCAACTAAAACTCAGGAAGTGTACTGCACATGACGGCACCAAACCAACCTCACCTTCCTGTAATGCTGGAGTGTAATACTCAGAAACTAACACTGTGATACTGCAAATGTTACCATGTAAAAAGATTTTCAAATTAGATTGTTGAAAATAATACTAGTCCGATACTTTATAGATTTTCTACAAGTGAAGTAACACACAATACCTCAATATAAGCCTTCTTACCCAGTTACACACAAATACACTCATGCTGACCACCATGACGTACCGCATGCCAAACTTCACTCTGGAGCAGAAGCTTTTCCTGCTTCGGAGAATTCATGCGGTGGTGGACACAGTCCAGGACTTTCGGAAAGACACCAACACTACTGTACACCGGAACGCTGTATGGGCAGAGCTGGCCCAGGCCTTCAATGCGGCGTTCCCTAGTCGACCCCCCAGCAGCATCGGCTCTCTGAAGACACTGTGGAAACGGCTGAAGGTCGAATGTCGTGTTGCGCTGCAGAAGCGACAGGAACAGCAGGCAGCTGGGCTTCCTGTGTCTGCCCTCTCTCAGGTAAACTGAAGTCTTACGTTAATTCAGTTATATGAATTGGAAATTCTAGTAACACACAGTGTGGTTGTGTTTGGTGGTTGTCAGGTGCAGAGAGAAGTGATTGGGCTGGTACCGAACCTCATCTCCTGTCTGGAGGAGGTAGACGGAGATGGCAGCTATGTCTCGGTTAGGGGTAGCTCACCTGGAGCAGGTAATTAATAGTCATGTCATGTCTATTACAGGATGAAATACTACCCCTCTTCCCAGCTGTCAGCTCTGTAATTATACAAGGAAGGTGAATAATTGAGTCATTCTCTCTCTTGTAGTGATGGGGCTTTCAGGCACTAATGGGAGTGAGCACGAAGACGCTGACCACAGTCAAAATGATGTAAGACTGAAATCAGTCTTGAATGTCTTGAAAGGATTACTGAAGTACCTCTTAAGCTAAATGTTTTCTTTTATATTGCAGAATTTATATCTCTTATGGCATGGAAAGTGTATTTTGCTTGCAAGTTTTTTTTTTTTGTGTGTGTGTGTGTGTGTGTGTGTTAAAGTGTTAACATTTTACATGCAGTAAACACAGGAAATGTGGAGAAAATTTTATGTAAATGTATTTATTCATTTATAAATAGAAATATTAATTTATCATTCTATACAGAATATACACTACCATCCATATGTTGTGGGTAAGATTTTTTTAAAAGAAATTGAGCAGCATATTAAAAAGTTTGTTTGAAGGAACATGTGACAGAAAACTGCTAAAAAAAATTCAGATTTGGCATCAAAGTTATAAATCACATTGTAAACTATGTTTATAAAAGAGTAATAATAATATTTCACAATACGGCTGTTTTACTTTTTTGCTCAAATAAATGCAGCTTTGGTGAACATAAGGGACTTAAAAAAACATTTAAAAAATCTTATTAAATAAAACAATTAATTTAGCTTTTTATTATAAAACTGATATATATTATACATGAACAATTTTATATTAAATGAAGATTTATTTTTTAAAGGGGTCATTTTGTCACATTCTGTGTTCCATACACTAGGCATGTACATTTTCACCAGTGTTGCATTCATTGCAGGTTTCTTGTGATTACTGCATGTAAAGTGCATGCATGTATGCTCTCAATATAGCATGCAACTTTGAGCTTTATTACATAAATGTACAGCAATTATGATGCTATTAAACTTCCCTTTTTACAGGAAGTAGACAGCAAGGAGAACTTAGCTATTGAACTTGGATTGGTCTCACAGACTCACCCACCGGTTAACTCTGGGATTCCTCCTGGCACTGCCTCCTCTCCTCTCCACTCTCATTCAGTCTCTTCCAGGTCCAGCCGTCCCTCCCTCATCTACCAAACTCATGCAGGAAGCACCTCAGGGCTGGGATCAGGGACTCGGGTTACAAACTTTGATACCCCACACAGAGAGCCTGTGATGCCACGTGCTCCTGCCGGAGGAGCAGTTGAGAATTCATTACCGCAGATGGACTCTTGTACCTCAAACCCGAAATGGGAGGCACGTCGACAAGAACTGTTTGAGCTGGAGCATCAGCAGACGATGAGTCTGTTACTGCTGCAGCAGTGTGTGTGGGAGGAGAAGAGGAAAGCAGTGAGACAAAAGGAGAAGGCGGCACGGGCCAAGAAGAGATATTATCAAGCCAAACTACGGAAGTTCGCCACAGATCCTCCACCTTCCAGTAGTGACAGCGAGGATAACGAATATCTACAGACTTGAACTCAGATGTTTATGGCATCTTAGCTATGTTTGCTTTCTTTTTTTGAAAGTCATTTTTATTCTAGCAGTGCTGTTTATTTACAAAACAGTATGTTTTTTATTGTGGACTAAATGTAATTGGTGTTTAGGAATGTACCATGTGTATCATATGGAGGGGGGAATTCACTCGAGCAGGCTTTGTTCCAATAGCCAATACAAATCTGATTTCCTTTCATACTCTCTCTCATCAACACTAATGCTGCATTCCATTCAGTCAAAAGTGGGATAGTTAAAGGGATAATTCACCTGAAAATTTTAATTCATTATTTACTCACCCTCATATTGCTCCAAACTGTGTGACTTACTTTCTTCTGTGCCATACAAACTAAGGTTTTAAAAAAAATGCCTCAGTGTTTACATTGTCCATACAATAGAAGTAAATGGATCCAGTGTTTTTGAAAAAAGTTGAAATATTTCTCAAAATATCTTCTTTTGTAAGAAAGTAAGTCATACATGTTTGGAAAGACATGAGAAGTAAACGACAACAGAAGGTAGATTATAACACTTAAAGAATCAAATCGTAATGCTAATGTTAGCATCGCAATTGTCAACAAAGAAGCCTTTTAGCATCCAATTTTCCCAGCATTTGTTTAAAATGATACAAATTATCAAGATGGAAGCTAATTTACCATTTTGTACAAGCCTGCAAGGTTTTATTGTAATGTAAATACTTTGACCTGTTAATTAATTGAATTTGCTTAAAAGAGTGAATGATTATCCTGTCTCTCTGGGTCTCGTGTTATATCATATAAAAAAACAACTGAAAATCTTATGTTAGGAAAGTATTCCAAATGGAAGATTGGTGATTTAGAGTGCAATAGTTGAACACATCCATCTAGTGCATGTTAACAATGATAAAGCAGCGCAGTGGAATGTGCAGCCCAAAACCCTCGCCCAGTCAGGCCAGAACTGAGCAGTGAGGAGACGTTTAGTCCTGATACTTGTGCTTGATGAGAAGAGGAAATGAACTGAAATTAGATTTCTCTTGTTACTGTATAGCATTTTAATTTAATGCTTGTGGATCAAACCAAGGACTGATTAAGGTTCTCCAAGGCCCCTGTTTGACGCTATATGCATTACATTACAAACATTAAAAATGTCTGTGATAAGAAATTACACTGCAAATATGAGGTGAGAAAACATACAGAAGATGCAACATTGCAACAGCTATGTGTGGAACACATTTCAGGGGTCATTGCCAGTCCATAATCGATCCTTGGTCCAACTCATCGGACACACGTCTTCAGGACCAACCTATAGATTCAGTTCACTGTAGCTCTTTTATACTATGCAGGTTTTTTTCAGGTAAATAAGCGCTTCTCTTAAAGTGACGAGAGCTTGATTTTAGTTCAGTGTTGTTGATTTACTTGTCTTAGTATATACTGTTTGGGAACAGAACACCTTGTTTTTTTATTTTTAAAATATGAAAATCGTAAAGGTATAAAATGGAAATTCTTTCATAATTTTCTTTCCTCATTATGTTCCAAACCATGGTTCCATGTTATATTATATAAAATCATTCAAATTTGGAAAAACATGAGGGTGAGTAAACAGTACTTTCATTTTAGATGAACTGTCATTTAAGGAATGTTACAACAGTAGACTGGAAATGTAGTGTGTTAACCAGTGAAACAGAATGTTAGACTGAATTAAACTAGTGAGAACCTTCCACTGTAAAAGCAGATGTAAAATTTACATTTAGATGTAATTTCATTTACCTGAAATTCAGAAGAATGTGTAATGTGATAAACAAGTTACTTTTTTTAACCATAGAAGTGTGTGTCTTGAATATTAAAAGACATACACAAGCGTGGTAGCAATATCTCTTTTATTGACGCCCCAACGGGTCTCCCTTTCATCTCCCATTGATAGCAGATTTTTTTTCTGAAAAACCCCATAAGTAAAAGTGATACAACATGTCCCACATTAAACACGTTGAGCCATTATACGTTCCCCTTTTCTCTCTCCCACCCAATCATTGTCTTCTACCGCTCTCTCTCTCTCTCTCACTGATGGACAGAGGACATTTCCCAGAATGCATTGTGAACAGAAGAGAAGGGGGACATATATCAGACGATACATGTACAAAAGTTTTCACACATAAAACATTTGAAACAGATGAAATCTCACTCTTATAAAAAAACAAAACTCCCATACACACTTCTTTATAAACACTCCAGCAACGATTATGGTAGAGAAACGTATTTCAATAAATATTAATAAATAAAATAAATTAATTCCATGTCTGTACAAGATAAAGTTATGCATAATTAAAATAAAATAACATGAATAGAAAAGGTACTGGAGCACTTTATGACAAGTAAGAGGTATAAAAGGGATGATATAGGGCACTCTTTTTGGCAAAACTCATGATAATACTGCAAATGACTAAAAAGATAAAGTCATATGATGAAGCATGATTTCCCTTTGAAACAGGAGCTTGATATTTTGAAACTTAATGGTTGTATTTAGCTCATTTTAAAATCTTCCTTCCTCTGAAGTGCTAAGATTATTCAATACTCCACAGAGACAATAATGGCTGATATTTAGATATGATCGCTTTGTTAGAAAAGAAATCAAACATGGGTTAAATATCTTCTCCTGAATAGCTGATTTGGGATCTTTGAGTAATATTTCCTTAAGCCATGTTTGAATTGTGGATATGAAAGAGGCATTAGTTATGCTACGAAGTCTTGTAGGCTAGTTATATGAATGATTAAAAGGTCTCTTCACACAGCTGCAATAAACCTCAACATATGCTTCAATATTATTTCAGAGCTGTTTGGCCAAAAATATTCCAGAAACTGGATAGGCATTTAATACAAGCATGAGTATGTTGAGGTTTGTTGAGGAAATGTATGTAGATTAAGCTAAAATCTTCCAATCAAGTCACCTGTCTGAAAACAATCCATTGACTGACAATCATTACGGTCCAAACATATCTTCTGTTTCATAATTTTTAATAATTACAATCACTGTCTCTTGAGTTTTCCACCAATCCCATGTTTGGGTCAATAAGTTCTGCATTTACACGGACCAATCCTTTTCTTCATAGACTCTCTCCGGTCTATCAGTGGGCGTGGCTTGTTGCATAAACACATGTTGGAGTGGAAAGACTGGGAATGTTTGGGACTGTTTTGGCCTGGAATGGGTTTGAACTTGTTTATTTCGATCCTACCCACTTAAACATACCCACACAATCTTCAAAAACATCACTAGAGATTTTTCTTCTTTGATCTTTGATGAAAAAGATACAAAAAGTATAAAAATGTTCTGTACAGTTTTCTCCTCTATCTCTTTGTCTCTGACCAGAACTCTCAGCTGTTGGTCTGAAATCTGAGGTTTGTGGTTTGGATTCAGTGACAATCATAGAAATCATCACCTCTGGTTTGATTCCCTGTCTGTTTTCAGGAGGGTGATATCTCAAGCCCTTGATGAACGACTTCACTCTCATGTCCTATTCTTTTCCCATGGTGAAGTAGGAGTCCTGAACGCTTCGGTTGGCTCTGTCCTGTGATTCTTTAAACCCATCTGCAGAGGTGCATTATGGGACTGTGAAGGAATCATCAAGATTGTCCATCACTTCTGTTAACTCTAAAAGAGAAAAAAGAAAAATCCAGAACAGGAAAATTGTCAATAATGTCATCCTGTACATAATTTAGTGCTATTTGTATTACATATTTATATATTGGTGGCTAAAATCATTTATTATTTTTAATAGCAATTTTCATGTTTTTCACTTGTAAATGAAAAAATTAATTAATTAATTAATTAAAGCGCTAAAAAGTAAATCACCATGCATTTTTCTGTGTGGAAAAGGGCAGCTTTGACATTTTGTAACCGAACTGGACCAAGGATGACCATGAAACAAATGAGGAATACAACAGGAGACAATACAGGGGCTGGACTTACTCAGAGTCAGGTGACACTTCAGAGACGCTTTGAGAGGCTGCAGAAAGAGGAGGTGGGGAAGGGGAGGAGCCTGCCAAGGCAGAGACAGGGATAGGGGGCGGGGTTAACACAGAGGAGCTGAAGGAGGCGAGTATGGAGGAGAGGATATCCAGGTGTTCACTAGAGGGCGGGCGACTGGATGGAGCTCCAGGTGCAGCTGCAGATGGCGGGTACCTACATGGGGGGGCGGAGTCTAGGCGACCGCGGCAAGAGGGCAGGGTTTCCTGGGGTTCTTCTGTGATTGGTGGAGGGGGTGAGGAGGGTGGGTGCGGCTCAGGGTGTGAGAGCTGTCGGGGCGGCAGGGTTCTCAGCCACTCCCTGCAGGGCTGTACTCCGCCGTTAGATTCCAACTGGTCCCGGGACCGACTGCTCATAAGAGCCCCTCCGAGGTGCTCCCGAGAGGCCTGTTGCCTTGTTAGAGTGTTAAGCTGCGTTCTGGAACTGCTTAATGAACCCTCTGCCCCCATTAAACCCACCATGCCACCCCTGCCCACCAGATCCTCTCTTGAGGCATGGATACTCTGAATGGGGCCCAGCCTCTCTCTGGACCCACCCAGGTGTTCGAAATCAAGCTCGCGTCGTCTCGGCAACAGGTCGAGGTTGTCCCGAGAACGCTGGCGTCGTGCAAGCGAATCCAAGTGTTCACGGGAAGAGTGTCGGGAAGCAGGTTGGGACAGTGAGCCAGTGCCGGAGTACATACGACCGTAGGAGGCAGCTGGGACACCTCTGTGACCCAATGTTGAGGTCCTGTACCAAGACATCTCACTGGGAGCGCGACCCACAGCAGACAGGCCCTGCAGAGCAGGAGGGCATCCCAGACGATTCTTCAGGATTCCTGGGAAATTGGATGCAGAGGGGTCAACAGCTATTTTGATGTAAATAAGTTAACCAATTAATTATGAATTAAAGACAGAATTTATACAATGTACACCATTTTATTAATATTTTATTAAAAAAAACATTTGATGAAATTACAAATATTTCTAAATCAATTAAAAATACACTTACATTTAAAACTAAAAGTTTTAAAGGTGTCATTAAATTTTAAATACTAACTTTAAGTAAGTGTTAGATGATGGAAAAGTAATCTAAAAATAGGGGAAATAAGTCAATAAATTATTAAGTGATAAATATTTAATATTGGCCAGATACTAAATATTTTAAATATTCTGTCATTGAGATAGCGTTACAGCTTTTATTAATATTTTCAATTGGTTGTATTTTTAAATTTCCTGTTTTTATTATAATTTTAAAGTTTTAGTTACTAACATTTTGAATGAATGTGTGCCTCACCCTTGCGGTGTCTGTGTGTGTGTCCGTTCTCATCTCCGCTGGTCAGCGCTGCATCTGTCTGGTTGTTATTAGCTGCGTCCTTGCTGTAGTCGCCCCCTAGGCGGCGCTCTGAGCCCCATTTCTGCAGTGAGTGTGCCTCGCAGCCTTCCAGTGCTGGCCAATAGGAGAGCAGGTCATTGCCATCCAGATCTGACACATAAACAATTCCATACACTAACAGTTGGGTATCACAAAACTAAGAAAGAAACTAACTTTCTGCACTCCTCTGGTTTCAATAACAGTGACACAGACAACTGCTACAATAATTCTGGTACCTTTTCCACCATTGTGTGTGGGCTCTGTGAGTAGACGTTCGCTGTGACCAGTCCGTTTGAAGCGCCGCTGGATGCGTCCACGCAGGCGCACATTGTCCTCGCTCTCTGATGATGGGATGGACAGACTCCGCTCCTCTTCCAGAGAAAGATCAGAATCTGAGTCTGAGTCCTCACCTGACAGACAGACAGGAGAATAGATCAACTAAATGACACTAATTCGGACATGACATAGTCATAAACAAGTAAAGAACGACCAGCGAGCAGTTAAGGAGTGTGTGTAAGTGGGAATGCATACATGCACGCAGATTATTGTGTGTTAGTGTACCTCCGTTGCGGTGAAACATTGCCACGTCCAGGTCAGTGGCCCCCGTGTGACCAAGAGTGTGTTCTAGAGTCTGCCGTGCCAAGAGATTCTCCCTGAGAAAACATATACGTCAGCTTTCAGGCTTTCAGTTTGCTACATATGGATACATACACTTTTTTTGTCTAAAAATGTTTACACATTTTCACAGTTCAGCTTACAAATGGTGTATAATGTAAAATATGAAAATAAGAAAGTGATATACAATCTACAGTTGTTTATCTCATATTTTGCATTTTGTTTTATTATAAAGTACACTGCTCAAAAGTATGTGGTCTCTAGTTATTTATTTTATTATATTGTTAAAAGACCTCTTATGCTCATCAAGGCTGCATTTATTTGGTCAAAAATATGGTAAATACAGTAATATTGTAAAATAGTATTAACTGTTTTGTATTTGAATTTGATTTTTCTAGTGATGGCAAACTAAATTGTCAGCAGCCATTGCTCCATTCTTCAGAGCCTAATATGCTGATTTAGCAGTCAAAAACATTTATTTTGGTGGAACCATTTATTTGAAACAGATTTCTAGCGGAAGTCTTTACTGTCACTTTTTGTTCAATTTAAATGCTTAAAATAATGTATAAATGAATAAAAAAAGTATAAAAAAACAAATCTCACTAACCCAAAACAGTAGTGTATATTATAAGCATAAAATTTGAGAGAATAGTGTAATAGTATAATACCGCTATAATACTTTACATAAATTTAAATGGCACATTTTTTTTGAATGAAAATATTTATAACATTTATTAACAATTATATATTTTCATAATAAAAAATAATAGTAAAATACGTAGTTCATTGTTGGTTCATCACACCTTATTTTAAAATATATCCCTTATTTTTCCTATGTGTATTATACCTAATTTATTTTACAAATATGCTTATTTTTAGGTATACATAATGTTAAGAATTGTGAATCTGAAACTGATGTGTTGGCAGACCTGGCACTGCTGACGGATGAGATGGTTGAAGCTCCGAGTGTGATCCGGTGTAATCCGCTCTGCTCCAGGAGGGAGGCGCTGTTGTATGGATTTTGGCCCTGCACACATACAGCAGGTTACAAATCCACATGCTTATTTCCACTCCATGAGCTCAAATATGGGTTTGTGTTAAAGATGTGTGTGTAGAACTGTGCATGTGTCAGGGTCATATGATAATATGTACGTCTGTGTTCACTAACTGTAATCTGCGGAGGTCTGGGAGGTTCTTCACTGGGGCTTTTCTTGCCCAGACAGGCCAGTTTCCAGGCCTCCTGCACCTCAGAGTTCAGGATAGTAAAAACCAACAGTACAGCCAATCCCTGAGACACGTGAGTAGGAGAATAACATTACACTACATTATGTGGAACACAACTATCAAAGTGTGCAGGGTAAAAAATGCAAAAATGACAATGACAAACTCAAGCACACAAACACAGTCAAAAGAAAGCAGTGCACACTTACCTGTACGCAACAAAGGACAATGAACAGGTAGTGGAACGCCAGGACACTGTTATTAACAGCCATAAGACCAAACAACCAAACACATGTACTCAATAATAACAGGAGGAAGGCACTGCGGATAGTAGAACTGAGAGATAGAGAGAGACAAACACAATAAAAGGAATTAATGTAGAATAAAGAAGCAAAAAATCATAAATTCTGTGCTGAAAATTTGACACAGTTTGACACTAGAAACAGATGCAAGGAAGAAGCACCATTCTAACCAGTATAACTTCTTTGTAATATAATATAATATAATATAATATAATATAATATAATATAATATAATATAATTTTTGGTTGGGGTGTAAAGAGAAAATGCTCACTTTGTTTTAAAACATCTTTTTTTTTTTTTTTTGCATAAGAAAGAAATTCATACAGGTTTTTCAACAATTCGATGGTGAGTAAATGATGACATAATTTACATTTTTTGGGGCCATCTTAATAATATTCATGATGATAAATGTATAAGTTTCCCCTCCCACTTTCCAAATGGATTTGTTCCTGAACACATGCATGTTGCACTCACATCACAGGCAGCTTCTTTATCTCCTTCTGAGTGGGGTTACATGTCATACGCAGAACCATTGAAAACATCCCACTATTCATCTGTAAACAGAGAGAGATTTGTCAGTTTAGACGATAATTACAGTACTTCACGTTCACACATCCAGATAGAAAATTACAAAAACACATAAATGGCGCAAACAACACAAACTGAGGGGCAAAATACCAGGATGACGACGCTAACTGGTCCTGCAAAGCTCCACATCAGCTTATCGTACATGGAGATCCAGCAGAAAATCTGGGTTGCCATACCCCTCTGGATCCAACCCAACTGCCAAACCTGCAACACACATATATGTCACAGAGCATATCTGCCAGAAAGTACGTGTGTGTGTGTGTGTTTACACACCTGTAATGATAGCAGGGACTCCCCAGCCAATAGCATAGTAGAATCTCATTGCTCCATAGTTGATGTTTCTCGCTTCTGTTTGCATACGGTAAATGTGAAGAGCTTCCACAAACAGCCACGCAAAAGCCGACATAAAGAAGTAATGGAGCAGAATCGCAACCACCGTACACAGGAACTGCACCAGTCAAAGAGAATTAGACAGAATGAACCAATTAGACCAGAGAATAGACAATAACAGCATAATGAATGCATAAAAAAACATTAGTTTTATACTACATTAAAAGAATATTTCTTTCTATTGTGTTCTTGGCCTGATAAAAGTGGGAGACGCTGTGGCTTGATGTTTGCACATGTGTTCTGACTTATTGAGATTTGGTGCTCACTTGGGTGTTTTGAGTTCAAATCCAGCTTAAACCATTTCCCGATCTCATTAACACCACTTCCTGAATGCTATCCGCAGCACATGGCCAAAAAACTGAATCTAAGGTCTTATCAATACACGCTAGCAAAGTCAATGTTCGAGAGAGAAGATGAATTATCAATGAACACATATTCGATCACATGCACACCCACCCCAGTACAGCGGTTGAATTTAATGAACTCAGCAGTAACAGGCTTTTAGTGTGAGTGGTTTGCACTCCTGAGAATAACGTCTGTTAAAAATGTTGTTAACCCCCTTAGAAAGAGGACTAATGTGTGAGTGTCTGTCTGAGGACGAGAGAGATACAGAGACAGTCTGTCAAGGAAAGTGTGTAATAACATCTGGTTCCCAGCTCACAGCATAGTATAAGTGGCTTTTGTACAATATTGCACTAATGGTGGAAATGTCAGTTTCTGAATGACAAATCATATTCAAGCTGCCAAGTGCTTTATCCTGAGAGTCAGCTGGCTTTCAACTGAACTATTCATGATCTTTAATACCTGCTGTTACACTTGCCTTTATAAAAGCTTTAAAATATAAAGTGGGCTCTAAACATCTGACACTTTAAAAATATGGGACTTATTTTCATTCAAAATGGAAAATAAATAAAGCATTAGGTTCTAAAACAAAGAAAAATAACTGATCATATGATGAATTTAATGTATCTTATATATCTGTTTGTGTGTGTGTAATATTTACTGTTTATACTTAATATTATTATATTTAACATTACATACAGTATATATATATATATATATATATATATATATATATATTTAATATTTTACATTTTTTACTCTCTCTCTCTCTCTCTCTCTCTCTCTCTCTCTCTCTCTCTCTCTCTCTATATATATATATATATATATATATATATATATATATAATGTTTTAAAATTTTATATTGTATGAATCAACATTGTATTGAATCAACATAATATATAATATAATATAATATAAAATAACTAATTTTTATTTATTTCTGATGGCAGAGCTGAATATTCATAATTTCCAGTCTTCAATGTCACATGATCCTTCAGAAATCATTCTAATATGCTGATTTGCTGCTCAAGAAACACTGAATATTAACAGTTTTGCTGCTTACCGGTAATCTTTTTTTTGGAAACCATGATACATTTTCTTTCAGGATACTTAATTAATACAAAGTTCAAAAGAACATAATTTATTTGATTAAAAAAAAAACTTACAAATTATAAATGTAGTTTAGTGTTACTTTTGATCAATTTAATTCAGATTTATTTATTATTAAAAAATGTATGTGCTGTACGTATTTATTATATTTTGGACTCCAATCTACAAATAACAATGTACTTTCAGCACAAAGGAAACTAGAGAGATTGTGTTTGTCTCTTACTGTGTTTTTGTCTCCGAGCCCACCCAAACTTTCTTTGTCTGTCTCACTAACCCAGATTTAGATTCAGACACACACTGACATCTCTGTTCTCTGACCTGTTGTTCCGTCTGGTTGATGCCCAGCAGGTATGTGAGGTGGGAGAGGAGCGTAGCGGCAGCCATGTTGGAATGAATGCTGCGTGTGTTTGATTTCAGTCCCCTCAGGCTCAATAAAACCACCACTGTTAGCAACAACGCCGCCATGGAAACTGAGAGCGAGGAGTACGTTACTATGGCGAGGGTCTCCAGGTCACCCTCTAACTGCTGCTTAGCAAACAGAGAGAGAGAGAGAGAGAGAGAGAGAGAGAGAGAGAGAGAGAGAAGGGAAACGATATCAGCAACGCTGCTTGTGCTGAAGGAGATGTCACTGTGGAACATCCTGTTGCTATGTAGTATTAGATTGATGATAAATGTGAATATTTCTTGTAAAGAATAGCTTTTCAGTGACGGCCTTGATGGTTCTTTGTTCTGTGTGTGTGTGTGTGTGTGTGTGCACATTACCTCTCTCTGTGAGCTGTCCATAAGGACTCCAAACGTCCCCAGTCTGTGGCACTGACAGCGAACATGTGACGTGTTTCTATAGACCACACTACAGTCCCTCACCGTCCAGCAGCCTCCTGCTGATACACTGAACACACACATTCCCAGCATTTACTGCTTACTCCTTACAAGAAGAATACAGACGAAAGATTTTTGAAAGAAGTCAAACACACTCAACAAAGCTGCATTATTTGATCAAACAGTAATATTGTGAAATATATTTACGATTTAAAATAACTGTTTTCTTCCTGTGATGACAAAGCTGAATTTACGGCATTCTTTATGATCCTTCATAATTAATTTAAATATTCTGATTTAGTGCAAAATTAATTTTAATACTTTCTTTGAAACCATGACAGATGAATTATTATTAATGTATCATGGTAATTATTCCAAACTTTTGACCAGCAGTGTAATGTAACAGTTTGGTCAGCTGATGGTGCTTTAAAGGGATAGTTAACACAAAAATGAAAATGTTGTCATCATTTACTCACCCTCATATCGTTCCAAACCTGTTTAAGTTTCTTTTTATGTTGAACATAAAAGAACATATTTTGAAGAAGGCTGGTACTCAAATAGTTGATGGTCCCCATTGACTTCCATAGTATTTCTTTCCTTACTATGAAAGTCAATGGGGACCAACAACTGACAGCGAAACCTTAATTTGTGTTCAAAATAAGAAACTTGCACAGGTTTGGAATGACATGAGGGTGAGTAAATGATGACAAATTATTCATTTTTGAGGTGAACTATTTCTTTAATAGTGTTTTTGTTTGTCCTTGAGACATGAATTTGAGCAAAGAAAGACTTACGGGCTGCTGTGATTCCACTGCACACACAGTGGTTTGCTGCGGTTGCTGGTCTCCAGAAGACGGAACTCCAGCAGGACCGGAGTGTCCAGAAAACCCTCCACGAATGTCTGGTTATTGTACACAGAAACGCTCACTACAGGCGAGTTCAACACAGGGTGTCTGGGTAACCTGCAGAGATGCACACACATTGTTAGAAAAACAATCGCACTCACAGATCACAGTTATCTGCGTGTTGTTTATCTCTTTCTAACCTGACGCCGCGACGGTCTGTGTGGTATTTAGGTGGAAGTGCGGCCCCTAGGCTTCGATAAATAAAGAGGATGACAATGGAGACCGGCGCCTCTTGCAGTGACAAAGAACGCCGCGCTGCTGTTGCTTCTAACGTCTGATTGGCCGACAGGTTCACAGGGCCAGCAGGAGATGGAGCTGAAACTAAACACAGATTTATTGCTCAATGCTTTTAAGCTTTGTAAATGGATTTAAAGAGTGTACATATGTGATACTTACAGAAGTTGCGCTGTGACACTAGTGTAGTAGGGGGCAGCACAACATGTGTGTGAGGGTCCCAAAGTGCTTGACCTCGAAACAGAGTACTGTGATACCGTGGAAATCGTCGCCGCACGTGTGTGTGGTTGTCAACGCGATCCAGAGTCATGACTGCAAAATACAAACACACACGCTGTGTGAACAACAGGAATATTTTAATAGATCTGCTCTCTATGGTGCTGCAGTTTTTCTTGCTGATCCTGCTGGAGGTGCGCACTGCAGGTCTCAGTCGAACATTGATCTTTCTAACTTCACTTCACACTGCACAGGTTATTTCCAATATTTACTTTTTCCCACCATCAGCTGACAAAGACGCTCTCCCCTTAAGAGTGGAAGTGCTATGCTTGTCACAAAGTTGTTTTTTTATCGGATTGAAAGAACTAAAAATGCCACACATTATTTTATAAAGAAACATAAAAAAAATCTAATACACAAAAATATATAAAATACAAGTAATATATTAGAAGTAATATAATTATTATGCCCATCACAAAAAAAAATAATCAACAAATCATTTAATGATTAATAAAAAAAAATATATTAAAGTGATGATTTATATTTAAAAATCCTTCACGAACAAAATATAAATAAATCAACAGAAATGCATCAAAGACAATGAAAAGCAATTTATCTGAAATCAATTTTCAGAGGACGGTCAAGTTCATTTGAGGCTGACATTGCTCTTTCCACTCCCTCAAAACCCAGCAGAAATCATTCTAAGATGCTGATGCTTATCAGCTTAACACTTCCTATTATGATCTGTATTTTCTTTGATAAAGAACAGCATTTATTTGAAACAGTATGTGTTTGTTGTGTGTTAATGCTGACCGATGTTTGGGGCGACGAGTGCCACAGGATTGAGGTAGGTCTGTTTCATGTTCTGGGCGAGTATGCGGGCGTACTGCTCCAACAGATCGGCCAAACCCGCCGCTCCAGTATGACCTGAACTCTGGCCCCTCCACAACGCAGAGCTGCCCGGACCAAACAAAACACTACAGCCCCGCAACACATTCTGCCGAGAGAGACAGACCAAAGCAAGACGTTAATCAACTAGTCTTGTCAAGCTCAATAAAATTGGAATGCCAAATTTCCAGCTATTCATCAGTTCCCTAAGGTAATACACACCTCATTGAAATGTGCATCCTGAGTAGCTGTCAAACCGAAGCCTGACTGGAGGCTCTCAAAGGTCAAGAGGCGAGACAGCAGCCGCTCGGCTATCTGAAGGTCATTGCCATAGAGACGGGTTGTTGCCTCTGTGACATCACGGAGCTGATGGGCCAGTTTTTTCTCAATGATGGTGTTGAGTTCTGTCTCATTTCTTTCTAAAGCCTCCAGCTACACACACACACACACACACACACACACACACACACACACACATCAAAAAAGTGGTTATCTAATATAGAAAAGCAGCTCTAATAATGTGTGAAAGTTCTGGATCTTAGGCCTGTTTCACTTATCCCGTGTTGACATATTCAATTCAGTTCAGCTCGTTTTTACATTTTACATGAGCTGTGCTGTAACAACACATCATACTCAAATAAAATTAAATTAAAAAAATAATAATTAAGATCTAAAATGAAATCAAAATTAATATGCATTTTTTTATACAGCACATTTTAATGTTGAAATGCCAAAATTCACTTTAAAATTGCACTTTAATAATATTATACAGTATATATACATATCCACTATAAAAAGCTTTATTTATTTGTTAATATATTATTTATTTGTTATTTAACTTACAACCAATTCTATGTTATAGAGAAAATATAGGAAAATAAATATTGCAAATTGTACAAAATTTTTATATCGTCCATGCAAAATCTTCAGTGTAGGAACCAAGTAATTGTTTCTGCAAAAAATGTGTGCAATAGGCCTCGTTCTAGTAAATGTGGAGGTATAGTTTCTCACGGCTGTGTTCAGCTCCACAAAAGGAGGAGAGGTGCAGTTGTACAGATCAGGGTCGAGCCATCCTCTCTCTCCATCACAGTGCCGAATCGCAGTTCCTTGGAACAAGAGATGAACGAATGCATTAGATGGACTTCAAAAAAGACACAGATGTGAATGTACACACTCACTCACTCACCTACTGATCCTTTGGGACAGGGGACAGCAGCAGGCAAGTTGAACTTTGTTCTGGGCCACCAGATTGCTGATGTTATGGTCTTCGGACAGCCATCATAGATTACTAAGAAAAGCGGGTGAGGAAATGATTAACAATTGTGGAGAGAACATGGGAAGATTAACGGTTGGATGAAGGGATATTTACTGTACCTTCACATCCTGTTTGTGTGACCTCAGCAAATGGACTGTCACACATGTTACACTGTCTGCCAATCACTCCAGGTCGGCACTGGCACTGGCCGTTCTCGGGGTCACATGACCTTGAGAAGGAGCCCACTGGATAGCAATCACATGGCAGGCAGACATCAGTGCCCCGTCGCCGGTAATGAAACTCCTGGCACACACAGAAACATCCAGATTAACATATGCATTTACAACACAAACTGATAAAAATCACAAAGCACAGTGATTATAGCATAATAGCTAGAATAATAAACAAAATTCCTTCATATATTTCAAAAGCCTGTTAAGATTGTGTGTTCATGTTTTCATTTGAGATCGGAGAGTAATAGACAGATAATCAAAAGCCTGATGTTCAGCGTGAGTGTGAGTAAAGCTTTATTATAGCACCCCACAGTGAGGAACACATTTCTCTAATCTCTTAATTATACTTAAACACACACACACACACACACACACACACACACAAACCAATTAACACTTCCCAGACCAGCTATACTGTATGAACAATTATATGTGAACATGTGGGCATTCACTCTTATAAATAGTACCTAATCAAAAGAATGTGTGACTATAATTTGAATATAACCATTTAAAGACTGGTAGGTATTATCTGTACGGGCAAAATGGATACATTATCCAGGAAATTGCAATATAACACGCTACTATTAAGAGAAATTTGTGCATCTTCATGACCAAAAATGCCTGTAGTTGTACAAATAATGATTTCAATTAAAAGCTGTGTTGCTTTGGCAGGAAATTCAAGAAATCTCCAGTCCTTTTCTCACTAATTTCTCCATTATTTTGCATACTCTATTTACTGTTTTAATAATAAAACTGAAAATAAAGTGAAGCTGGAATTCACCAAAGGCTGATCCTGAGAAAATCAGTTTTTACTCTCTTGAAACTCTGAGAAGGTCAGGAACACTAAGTTTTCTCTGAGGAGTTTAACGCTCCGCATGTTTATGAAGCTGCTGGTTCTTGGAGAGTTTTACTGTAACTGCTGATCCTTATACTGAAACAGTATGTTTGTGTTCTTATGGTATAGAGTGTATAGATTACACATGTGCTTGCCTTGTCTTATGTTACAGGAACTTTTTAAGAGGGTTTAGGTATCAAAGCCAGCAGACAAATCAGTTAAAATACAGATTCATGATACAGAGTAATGGCTGATGAAAATTCATCTTTGTCATCATTAAAATAGAAAACGAATTAAATTGGAATACATATAATTGTAATACTGTTTTTGATCAACTAAATGCAGCATTGCTGAGCATAAGAGATCCCAATCCCAAACCTTTAAATGGTAGTGCACATGTCTGATGTGAATCTGTGATTTTATTAATTTACTTTTTTTGTGATGTCCTACTCATTTAACACACAGTATAAAAGTATACATGTACCTTGCAGTGGCAGTGTCCAGTGGTCTTATTGCAGTCGGTGTCAAAGCCTTTACTGGCTTCACAGTGGCAGGGTCCACATGTCGGGCTGCCCCACCAACCACGAGGACATTGCTGCTCAACCCTACAAACACACATACACACACACACACACAGTTAGATTTGATCAAATACCTATGTATCTAGGGCAGATCTGACATGGAGAGCGAGACAGCGTGACACACACAGAGAGAGAGATGGAGCCAGCAGATAAAAGAGAGCAGATGAGATTGCCGCTGTTGTGAAGGATTTGGCTGAGCGTGTGTGAGTTTGAGGTAGGGGTTGAATTAGGGTCGCATGAGTCACAGTCTGTCGGTAAACTTAAGTCTACTTTCATCCGTTCAAAGCCAGCAAACCTTAAGCACACACGCATACATGCGACTAAGCAGAACAAATGCATCATTAACATGAACACAAACTTATTCGCCATACACATCCAGTCTTTCAGATAAGCTTTGAACACTGGATTAATGTGATAGAAAACTCTTACACATGCACACAAATTCAGCCGTAAACCTGAATGCATCGATAAAGTCTTTGTCCAGCTCTCACTGATTATCTTGCTGGTACATTTTGCTTGTCAACTTATTAGAGATTATAGTCCGAATAAAAGTAACTTGGCTAAAATTCAGATAAGGTATGCGGGTGAAAATCCTTTTCTTCCCTGTATTTTTGTCTTGTTTCCCAGCAAAACAGCCTTATAACAATTTTTTTTTGGAAAAGCAAAATTGTTTAAGTTAAAATCACTTTTTTTTCCAGAGAATATAACTTGAAGTTAATTATTTTTGTATCAGATTAGATTTTTTTTGTCAGGTGGTATAAACCTGACTAAATTTAGTTAGATTTCTGATTAAAACTATGGGGAAAATACTGGAAAAAATCTAAATATGAAATAAAAAGAAAATGGAAAAATAAAAAAATCATATATATATATATATAAATATATATTTTCATATATATATATATATATATATATATATATATATATATATATATATATATAAATTTCAGCACATGTAATGATTGAGTAGCAATGTGTGTGTTCATTTGTGCTCATGTAAGTGTGCATATATGTGGTATGTATTAATGTATACCTGTGTTGGCAGTACTGTCCATAGTGATTGTCCTCACAGTCACAAATATATCCATGTGAGGAGCTGGGCTTCCTGTGGCACTTTGCTTGATTTTCACATGGGTTCAGCTGACATGCATCCATACAGCTTTTACCGTAGAATCCTGTAAATGAAAAATGTAAACTGTTACAACACAATATTTTTTCAATGTTAAAGTGTTTTCTCAGCCATTCTTAGGTTAATTTCAGTGAAAAGTATAAACACTGTAACTGCTATCACAGAGTTGGCTCAACCAATGATGTGAGTTTGGGGCGGGGCTATCTGTTTGAGCGACCAATGGCAGATGTAGGGAGTGTTCAGGGAGCTGTTTGTAAACCCGAAAGACTTTAAAAGTGTCATGAAAAATCAAGTTTTCTGTGATCAACAATGAAATTCACTTCAAAAGAGAAAAACATCACACACCTCACATAGATGTGTATTGAATTTAAGGCATAAAACACACAGGAACTGAATGAACTGAAAGTATTTCACTCGCTACATAAAACAACCAACAAAACAGCATAGCCTTGATCTCTCCTTCACCAGAGTCATATAGAAAATCCTCCATCTGCACGACAAGTGATCAAAAGACACAATAACCCCTTTTCTCTCGCTCTGTCTCTCTCTCTCCTTCTCTCTGTTAGCAGGGAGATATTTGAACTACTGTTCAAAAAGGTTTGCAAACTCTATTAAGATGAATGAAGAAAATCAGAAATGGAATGCAGTAATACAACCATATGCTCTTCTGATGAAGCCTTCCACTGCTTTGAATGCTGTAGAAGTCACTATAGGATTACAATAAAGTTCTCAGGAAAAGCAACTTTATTCAGCACACATTCAACTAGAATGCTGCAGCACTGAGACTTATTAAAACTGTTCAATTATGTATGGGAATCTAACCAACAACAGAGCAAAAAGGAGAGAGATATTTCTGTTTTAAATGTAGGCACTCTTAGCACTGTGTGTGTGTGTGTGTGTGTGTGTGTGTGTGTGTGTGTGTGTGTGCGTGTGTGTGTGTGTGTATGTGTGTGAGAAAGAGAGAGAGAGAGAGAGATGTTGTGTCTATGGGTTTACTCTACCAGGAGGAGGTCTGAGAAATTAATTCAGTGTTTATGAGGAACGGCTTTGATTTCTCTTTCTGCACAGCACTATTAATAACACTGGGCTGATGCAACTTTAACGGCATGATAATGAAGTGAACGAGTTTGTATCTTCATTTAGACGTGATGGGGGCTCATACCAACACAAGCACTTTTAAATGTATATCATGTACTCTGTGTGGGTGAACTGTCAGGCTGTTAACAGAAACCACTGACATGCTCTATGTATTATTGATACACAGTATAGACTGTACAGACGTCTGACACCACACTGAAAACTGAAAAAATATATGTGGGATTCAATAACTAATTTATAAGTACAATTTTAGCATACTATTTTAAAATAAAAAGAAGGAAGAAAGTACAGTTTTGTGCTTCCAATTCTAATAAAAAAAGGGAAATTTGTGACTGATCATGTGACCTCCTTTGTGTTGACGGTTAGACGTTCTTCTTCCACTGAGGCACAAGCTGCTCTTTGGATCTTTCTCAAATTATGCTGGAGAACACGAGGTAGTTCATGCAGCTCATGTGCTGTTGTCATTAAAGCCAAAGCACCTAATACTGAAATTTTCCGTTCAACTTTTCATTTAAATTCTTATGCTGATAATACAAATTGTAATGAAAAATTGCATCAAATAAGACACGTTGTATGTATATGAAACATTTGAATTCTTTACATTTTGTTACCAACAATTATAATTCACATCTTACCTGGTGCACAAACACAGGTGTGTCGATCCCATTCATCGGTGCATTGGCTGTGGGCGGGACAAGGGGAGGAGTTACATGGGTTGCCAACATTACAGCCAGTCTCCACCTTGATGGTTCTAGAAGGGCGGGGCAATGAGGGGGAATCAGGACGCACCCCCAGACGCACCCCCTGAGGATACATACAGTACACAGATATAAGTATGCATCCAATTAATGACACATGCAATAATAGCACAATTCCCAAAAAATAATAATAATAAAACATAAAAAAATTATTTTTGAGTGAATAAATATGATTAAAAGCCTTTCTGAGCTTCGCAGATGTTTTTTAAAAACATTAAAAATATATTTTTTGACAAAGAAAATGAATAATATTGAAATTAACATTGTAATACTATTGATAAAAATAAATGTCTTTTTGTTCTAATAAATTAAATGGAAATTCCCAATTATACCATAAATGGGAATTTGGTTGATAAATGCTTTGCTGACTGCACATTTGAAGGAACTTTTATATTATGTCTGTTCTCTAAGTTCTCATTAATTATTTAACTAATTGCCTGCTTGTTAAAAACTAATGACACCATTAGGAATTCAAAACTACCAATAATTCATACATTACAGAAGGCTGCAGAGGCAGAAGTGTGGTGAGCACAGTTGAGATCATATCAGGTTATTAAAAAAAAGAGAACACAAAAAATGACTGAAAGTTACAAAGACGCACCTGAATGCAGCCACGTATCCCATTTTGCACCTCTCCTGACCCTAAAACTCCACCTACATGTAGGTGCTTCACCTTTACACCATTAATCTCATTCCCAACAATAACTGTTCCCTGTGATAGAGAGAGATGTGAAGAGAGGCAGAGACAGAAATGTGAGAGAAAGTGAGGTTATATATATTAGTCGATTTATGTTATACTGCATAAAAGTCAGTTTTTAATCACTAAACCAGTGATCTGTATCTGATTTGTAGTTTAATCCAGAAAGATTAGGATATGATATTCCAATATTCCAGATTAAGGATTATAACAGTTAGTCAGCGACATAATAGGGGTTAGAGGACCACTTATGTGTTTGTGTGTACCTGATACAGTCCAAAGTCCAGTCGGACAGTAGCAATATATCGAGTCTCTCTGTCACTCCTGACATCGCGGAGCTCGAGCTGTAGGTCATGCCAGCGTCCATCACACACCTGAACCTGATCCAGTCTCAACCTGACCGGCCGAGTCGAACCCCGTGCCACGGAAAAAACCAACTGACCCGAAACCACCTGGAATCAGAAACATACACACCAGGGTTTGTAATAATTAACCATTTCTCAATGTTTGCATTGGGTATGAAAGCTACACTTAATCATTTAAGCATCAGGAGTTCAGCGCAGTATTGTCTACTTCAAAGTGCTATGGGAATTCAAGCTAGTTTTATTTATTTTACACTGTGCTTCTAGTGAAAATGTTTGTATTCTACTCCAAAAGAGTTCATGTTTCCCTTTCATCAGGCTCTTAATGATTTAAAACATTTATTGGAATAAATGAAGGCAAAGACCTCAGGTTTATCCTTAATGCCAGAGAGCATTAGAACAGCACAGCTTTTACACAGGAGGAAAAACTTGGTTTATAATTAATGAGGTTTCAATCCTTTGATTCTACTTGCCTTTAATGAAAATTTATGTCATGTTTATTTAAATAAAAATCAAATAGTCATGAAAAATTTACTGAAACTACTGTAATTAAAAAAAAATAAAATAAAAACGAAATAACTTCCTCTTCCCACAATTTAGATTATCTAGTAAAACATTTGAAAAATCAGTAAATCTTGACATTATTTTAAAATGTAAATAAAATTTTATCAAACTGAAACCTTATGTAAATGTAAACATAAATGTAAAAATGATCTAAATTAATTTTGCTTTGCTGGCCAAACATTTCACCTCAATGGTTCCAGAAAATAAATAAATAAACAAACAAACAAATAAACACATCAGTACAATAAAGTAAGTCAAATAATTCAAAATGTCCGTTTCAATTAATTTTTATTAGTAATCAGATGAAACACAGACTACAAATATGAAAGGGCTGAACTTTTTCTATTGATTTCTTTTCCTTTCTGTGTGTATTACTGTGTCACTCATCGTGTTTGTAAGTGCGTATACCTGAAAGATCAAGTTGGTGTACTGTCCAGCTTGAGCCTGCAGGAGAACCCCCTCTTTTGATCTGGTGCGGAACACCAGTCCCATGTACCAGGGTGTAGTGATGGTGACATCATTCTTCAGGTCCCACCACAGCGCACTGTTTCCAAGGAAACGATGGGGGTGGGACATCACTGTGACAGAATCATTCCAATAATACCGTCATCAGTGATGTCATCATGACAATAACATTTAGTAATAATTCTTGGTTGATACTGGCATTCTGATTTAATATTCACTTAAAGATCAACAGAGAAATATTTGATGAATTTATGAGTTTTGTATTTTTATGTGGGTCTCACCTAAACTGCAGTCCTTCCCTCCAAATCCAACAGGGCAGTCACAGGAAAACGTCTCCCAGCTCACTCTACATGTGCCGCCATTCTGGCACGGGTTTGATTTACAGAAAGGCAGTTTGGCACTGCAACCTAATACGGACACAGGGCATTATTCATACATCACAACTGCTGCAGTCAATCACAGAAACATCACAATCCCCAATAATAGGCCAAGAGTAACCACGAATGCTATCAAAGTTAGTATACAGTACACCACTCAAAAAGACTTAAGTAAGACTTTTAAAAAATACTCCCATGCTCTCTTCTGCTCACCATTTATGTAATTAAAAATACAGTAAAAACTGTAATATTGTGATCTATTTTAACCATTTAAAATATATATACAGTTGTCCTCATAAGTTTATATATTGGAGAATATGCAAATACATTTATAATTTTAACAAAATAAGAGAGCTCATGAAAAATCTTTAATCTTTAATATTTAAACATTTTCCAAAAGTGACTATGATTTTGAGATCCATCTTTTCACACTGAGGACAACTTAGGGACTCATATGCAACAATTACAGAAGGTTCAAATGCTCACTGATGCTCCAGAGGTAAAAAAAAACATGCAAAAAAAAAAATCGTCAAATTATTAACATATTTGCATACTCTGCAAGGGGTATGTTTACTTAAGAGAACAACTGTATTTTAAAATAGAATTTATTCCTGTAACGGCAAAGCTGAATTCTCTTTAGTGTCACATGATCCTTCAGTAATCATTCTAATATGCTGATTTGCCGCTCATGAAATATTTCTTCTTTATTTATTTTTTTGATAAATGTTTAAAACAGTTGTTCTGCTTAATATTTTTGAGGAAACTGTTATTCTTGGATAGATAGGACGTTTGAAAGATCATCATTCCATCATTTTTTTTACCATGTCACTTTTGATTAATGATTTTTTATTAATTTCTTTCAGACTTCCAAACATTTGAATGGCAGTGTTTGTTAAAATCATCAGAGTCAATCTCAAATTCGGGCGTGACTATCATCACACTGTAAACAATCACACACACACACACACACACACACACCAGGTAAAGTGCCATTATTAGCGATGAATCCCGCCATGTCCACTGGTCTGTTATCAATATGCAGGTCTTTCATGCAGCCAATAAATTCTCTTGTCGTAAACGGGAAGTTCTCAGGCAGGTTAGGAACACCACCCAAAAACAATGGGCCTGTCAGATCCAGAGACCTGTGAGAAAAAAATACAGAAGGAATGAATGACAAAATTTGTTCTCCTGAGCAAAACCAACACTTTTCACATATACGTGAACATATAAATGTCCAGATATTAGGTGGTGGATGCTCACTTTTTGCTGCTGGTCTGTCTTCCCTGGGCAGCACAGCTGTAGTTGCCGAGCTGAATGCCAAACCTCAGCGAAACAGCTGTGTCACAGTCATCTACGCTCAAGACTGCCACCTTCTCATCAGACGGACCCTGAACGTCACCACTTACACTGCGCTTTGGCTAGTTACAAGCACAAATGAGTTCCTCATAAGTACACAAACACAAAGCACAAGACTACATTCTGAATACATGAAAACAACTTCTTTAGAGGACTTGTTCACCTTGTTGTAATAATGGATGTGAACGGTGTGCCAGTTGCCATCACTTACTCCGCCAGGCAGGTATGGACTCACCTGAGTAGACAACTCACCTGTGCAAAGGTCACACAGAGATCAGAAGTTGATATTACAGAGACAAAATTTACACCACAACAAAATCTGTATTATCATAATTACCCATTATATTGTAGAGATTTATTTCAACTTTCTGAACAGACAAATTCACTCTTTTTTTTCTTACCTGTGGAGTATTTAAGAACCATTTGTCCGTTCAGTATCTCCAAAGCAAGGAAGTCATGCTTCTCATTAAACCGACCATTGTAGAAGAGCAAACCATTACTTTCCAATGTGGCAAACCTACAAAACACATTTAGTTCTCATCAAAGATCTGGAATGACTCAGAACAGGTCCATTTAGAGTTAGAGCATAATGTGATGTCCGCAAACCGAGAACAAGAGTACACTTAGCATCAAATGATGTCTAAAGTAATTCCACTCGATTTCCAATCATCCTAAGAAGGTTTCATGGCAAGGGTTCAGCGAACAGTATCCATAAAAACTTTAAAAAGTCAAAAAGTATGCACACTAATAGTAATATTGATAGGTTCTTATAAGGGTACTCCACATTTCTGTAGAATAAGTTATTACTCTCATTAAATTATGAACTTTCCAAAAAGCGTTCTCTTAAGATGCATACAAGATGAAAGCCAGAATCACAATCTTTCTTTTTGCAACATAAATTTATAGCTGGCATGCCTCTGGATGTCCTCTCTGGAGACTGACTTTAAAACATCTTTTAGTTTGGTCCTGACAAAACACTGACAAAAGGCCTGAGCTGTGAGAGAGATGGACCTTGTTTACGCTCCACTGAGCAAAGACTTTTAGATGTAAAAGAGTTTTTTATAGGACATGGTCAGTCTGTAATCTGCACACTGTAGCACAATGGTTATCTTTTGGTGCAGAGAGGCAAGACTTTAACCGAGAGAAAGAGAAGGATTTAATATTCTAGCATGTCTAGGGAGATGAGAGAATGTTGTGCCCTTTCTGGATATGTTGATATTTGACCATGTTAATAAATAAAATAGCTCTGTTGTAGTCGCCCTGGAGATTACAACAAACAACCATTATATTACCTCTGTGCCACCGCAACCAAACCCTGACCAATCGCATCAAACACATGACCAGAAAACAGCACTCACAAAAAAAAAAAAAAAACCGGATGAGAGAGAAAGAGAGTGCTAAGGAGGTTTTCTCATGAGAGAGCATGAAAGGAAGAGGAGAGAATATAAGAAACAGATCACGGAGGAGAACATTTGATTTATGATATTTACACATTATAAAATATTTCAAAGTGTGAGTAAGAGTGGTTAATATTTTATATTATTTACATTTTAAAATCATTTCTACTACCTGAGAGAAAGAGAGAGAAAAAAACTCTTAAAATCCTAAATCTAAATGGTCATTTTAAGAATAAGTTTAGATGACAGGTGTGTACTCACGAGAGAGAGATGGAGAGGTGGAACCGTTGACGGAGCCCCCTGAACATCATGAATGATTTTGGCGGGAAGGATCTGGTGGTGACAGAGCAATATGGTTTCTCATAACCTCCTGCAGGACACTCACACCTGAATCCCCCTCCGGAGAGCTCCCGACATGTACCGCCGTTGTGACAAACGCCTGCCACACACCGGCCACCACGCCGGTCGAACTCACACCGATCGCCTGAGACGGACAGAGAAAACAGGACATTTACAATACATAAAACACACATACACATGACAAAACAAATACACGTGCACACGTTGATATACACTTCAATTCAATCGTACTCCATTAAAGGTGACAATTGTACCGCACTGCATGAGGTGCTGATATTTTTAAAGATGATAATTTTTAACAATTTTAACATTTTGATTCAATTTAAAATGATTTATAAAGTTCAGCTGTTAAAGTCGCCATGAAACTGAAATCTATGGAATCCTCGGATCTTGGACTTCTTTGCTTAAACCCCTTTCTCACAATGCGAGCTCACAGTCAGATATTATTTTTATTCAGACCCCAATCAAACTATTTTACAGGTTGAGAAAAACCAGTTACCAAATGACAACAAAACCAGCAAAAATAATTTACATAAAACTAGCAAACATTCTAAAATGCAAACCTAATAATTATTCATGCCCTAGTGCATGCTAGGAATAGAGAGTGAATGGGACCAAACCACACAGCAGTTTTTTTTCTAAGTTCTATTTTTACTTTTCACACAGCTTTGTGTAGAATATGAAGAGCTGAACATTAATGACTAATTTAATCAATAACATTTGGATAAAAATCCTATAAATTGTACCATCACTGTGTCAGCGGGGGTCTAGATTATGCACACACATACTTTGTTAGCGATGTGTAGAAGCTCTGAAAAAAAACCTGTAGACGGGAATGTCCCAGTGGACCAATAACAGACACACACACACACACACACACACACACACACACATGAAGCAGCTTTGTTGGGGTATTGAAACATCAGCAAATCCTGCCCTTAGGCTTTATGATGCTGAGCCAAATGTGAGCCAGATTCTGGTTCTGTGATGTTCCAGCATTGTGTTGGTTAGCCTCTGGCAACGGTTAAATAAAGCACATTAATGTGCATGCATGTACAAACCTCTGGCACAGACACACATGTAGACATCCCCATCTCCTTTTAGTGGGAGTGTGAAAATACTGCCTTTAAAAGCACTTCAAACTTTGACCCACCACCATAGAAATACATATACTGTATACACACATAACCAAATGCCTTAGGACACACATGTGGACAGACACACACCACAGGCAAACAAACCATTAATGTTTACACAATAGTAACTGCTCACTGCAAACCATCCACAGACACACACACACACACACACACACACACACATGCACACACACACACCAACACACCAGCCTTTATCCTACTGGATACTTAGATTGAGAATTATTTCCATATTCAATGAGAGGTATTAGCATATTCATCATAGCTCACAAGCATATCGCCTGCAAAGGGAAAAGGATTTTAGCGCATTTTCTTCTTGACAGCACCAGTCTGAATATTCAAAAGCCATATCAAGTAAGTTGTTGTGCCTGGAATAAAAAAAAAAAATATATATATATATATATATATATATATATATATATATATATATATATATATATATATATATATAAGCAGGTCACAGGCCACTGAATACCAAGTGAACTGATTTTTTCTAACTAAAATCATAAATTAAATGACTTTCTTCATAAGGAATAACTAATTCCTTTGATAAATTAATTTGCCAAAAAAATTGTAAGGAGGCATCAAACTATCTGACTATCTTGAACTAAAGACAGATATTACTGCATTATAATTTAAGTTAAATTACAAAAATACATTTAGTTTGTTTTTAGTTTTGAGTTAAATTTGACTAAACCAATTAGATTGTAGATCTACTGTAGATTTATTTTCACTAACATCTGATTACATTTAGTCAACTGAAACTAAACTAAAACAATTCAGATTACTAAAATATGAGAAAAAATATATATTTATGTATATTCTGCATAATGACATGGTTTCTTGTCAGTAGTGGTGCTGACTGTATAATGGTGTTCCAATTTGCAAGATGTATCATTTGAATTGAATAAAATTGCTTTTAGGAGGTTTTATTGTTATTTAACATGTCTTATAATCCCGTTTGTATGCCCCTGGCCCTTATTAAACCATATGAACTGTCTGACATGAACACAAGCAATACTGAGAAAACATTTCCCACCAGTGCTCTTACTAACACACATTTAGAGACCTACAGCAATTTCTTTAAACTCCTCAACCAGAACTGCCAGAAACACACACACACACACACAAACAACACATAAGCACAGCATTCTGAAACTAAAAAATACAAACAGCCCCTCTGTGTTCAATGAGCTATAAAAGTCCAAAAACAAACTAAGAAAAACAGAATTGTCTTCACATATCCACAACAAAGACAAGTGATGGCACACAGAGATGTTCACCTACACAAGCATTCAAGCTCAGTTATCTCTACTTGGACAAAAGATCAGCTTTTAGGGACATGCATGCTCTCAAATACACACACTTACACACTTAAACAAATCTCCATTGATTCTCAGTTGACTCACTTCAAATCCAGCAGGGAAAGGCTTTAAAAAGCTCTCTGCAAATATCTCTCCATCTTTAGTCTCTCTATCTGCGGTCTCTAGATACTTTTGTACTTTTATATTTGTGTCAGGTGCTAGCTCTTTCTCTTTTCCAGCTGTTCACTTCCTGACTTACTAATAAGAGCACTTTTCCCTCTTTCTTCCACTCTTTTTCCGTTTCACTCTCCTCCCCGGTACCTATCCACTCCATCCCCTCAGAATATTTGGTAATGTATTCTCTCCCCTTCGTTCAAATGATGTTTAATTCATCAAAGCTATTCTTCTCCTCTTGGGCTAAACCACCCTCTCTACCCAACCCCCACCACACACATGGTACGGCCCTCGGGGGATCCTGCATCTGCCCCTGCTTTCTTCCTTCCGTTGGATTTTTTTCTCTCTCTTTCACTTGCTCTCATACTGCAGCGTTTGTATTACTGAGAGTTGCTCATTTAACTTCAGACTGACTTCACTGCTGAGAGTTTAGATCTGTTTTACTCACATGGCCACACATAATTACACACTGAAAAACAATCCGGTTAGCAGTTGCATTGCACCACCAGTAGCCATCATCTACTTTCAGCATCAGATGGTGCGCCCACAGATCGCTCACAGCTCCTTCATTGGCCATCTGATGCATATTGCACAGAAAACTGGCATCGTTTGATTGGCAGGATGCTGCATCATTTTCAAGTGCTTTTTTGGAAGAACTAGAACTGGATTTGGAGATACAGAAGACGCGTATGGCCAGTGCTAGGTTAAAATATTGATTTTCCCATTACTTGTGATATTCCTTTGAACTATCTCATAATGGAGTCTAAAAATTCCCAAACTGATTGTTCAGAGCAAGACTATTAATTTTTTTTGCGAGTCTATTTTACCCATATTTGCAGTCCAAATGCATGGAGGACTAAGAGCGATAATTTAGATATCACGAAACAAGAAATTAATCATTTAAACATGAAAAGAAATGAAATGCTTTAAAATGTAGATAAATATTAAATTAACAAAGCATTTTTAAATTGAAAAAAAAAATGGACACATTTACAGCCATTTGGTTTTCTTTGTCCATTTGCTAGGTGCTTTTCTTTGTCGTTTGGTCAAATGCTTTTCTTTATCTATTTGTCAATCAAGTAAAAAAAAAAAAAAAACATTTGTAAGTCCAATCATTTTACACATTGTTATAAAAATGTTTTTTCATAAGAAACACAATTTAAAGTTAATATCCACAGCTGGTATCCACAGAGCAGTTTTTGTTTATAGCTTTTTATGTCTGACAGTTTGACAAAAATTATTACAGAAATTCACATTTTTGTAATGTACCAAGTAAAAAGGATCCTTAAATAATTTATTGCATTAGCTGAGAGATTTTTAAAAAATGAGGAAAAGAGAGACATTCAAAAAGGAATCCGAAATGAATCCAATCCAATCAAATTTTGAATGGAATGGACAGTTTGTGAATTAGAATCTAACTGAATTGGGAATCTGTATCTATAGCCAGTTTAAATCCTAGCATCAAATCTTCAAAAGGTATTCTGTTATTTTCTATCTAACCACTCATAACAATCATCAAATGCCTAGGGTTTTTGGGTTTGTTTGTTTCCGTGTGTTGGGCAGTATGAACATGACAGTTTTTATTCTCATCATTCTACTGTACATCCAACAGCCAACTTTAGTACACACTGAATTCTTGTTGTTTGTTTTGGCAGTGTGAACCAGCCATAAGTGGGCGATTCTTGGCCAGAATAAACTGCAAAGTGCACCAGACGTTCTTTTTCAAGTCCTTGCAAGAATTCCCATCATCTAGAAGACACAATACAATAAAACGTCTCTTCCTAAAATACACAATCACACTCTCACCTGTGTAATCCTCTCGGCAGATGCAGGTGTAGCCTCCCTCTCTGCGAGCGCACACTCCTCCATTCATGCAGGGGTTTGAGTAACACAGGTTAATTTCAATCTCACAGTAATCTCCTGTAAATCCGGCAGGGCAGCGGCAGCGCAGCCCTGTGATGGGATGGATGGGCCGGAACAGCGTGGATGGGGAGGCGATAAAGGGAGCGGAGCTGTTGAAGCGGAGAACGCTGATGCACTTCATGTAGTTCTGACATGGCTCACGTAAACACACATTATCATCAAACGGGAGAACCTGCCAGAATACAAAATACAGCGTCAGAGAAGTGAGTGTGTTTGTATGTTTGTGTGCTCTCACCACAAAAAGACTGCTTTTATTCAATTGATACATTGAACATCTCAGTCAAGCTGTGTTTTTCAGATTATAAATGCACTTAAAAAATTGTTTTGATAATTTCTTATTTATTATTTCCTTCAATAACATTTTAAATGTAAATTGAATAAATAGCATTAAATACATCTTTTTATTTCTCCATTTGAGAAGGATATTCATTTTTATTCAAGTTCGAGTTTATTAGGGTTATTTGGGGTCAGCTATTTTTGTTTTATTTATTATTTTTTGCATTTATAAGATCATTTATAATGTTACAAAAGATTGATTTTCATCTTACTATTAACCAGATAATCCTGCAAGAAAACATATTATGGTTTCCACTAAAAAATTATGCTGCACAACTGTTTTCAACATTGATAATAATGAGAAATGTCACTTGAGTAGCAAATCAGCATGTTAGACTGATTTCTGAAGGATCATGTGATAATGAAGACTGGAAAAAAGACTGCTGGAAATTCAGCTTTGACATCACAAGAGTAAAACTATATTTCTAAAATATATTAAAACAGAAGACAGCTGTGTTAAACTGCAATAGTTTTTGCACAATATTACTGTTTTACTGGGTTTTTTACCAAATAAATGCAGCTTTGGCCAGCTTAAGAGTCTCCTTTCAAAAATATCTTAAAAAATAATATCTCACTGACCCAAAACTTTGCATGCTAGCATAAGTTTTTTTATTTATTCATGTCAATTATTATTTTGTAAATATTTAAATAATGATTGATAGATTTTTTCCATTTTAATGGTTCTCGTCATGCTTAAAAACTCTTAAACGACACTTTAAAATGTATGAATGCCATTATTTGATCTAACAAAACATCAAAAACAATTGATATTTGACATTTCTATTAGATTTGATATATTGTTACTATAACTAATGATCCTCACGAGGCAACTGAGTGTGTGTATACGTGTTTCACCTCCATATGTGCAAGGGCGTTGAGTCTAGGTCTGCTGAGGTACAGCTGCTCCTCCAGAGCCTCCGATGGGAAAAACTGCCCTCCCGGCAATGCAGCGGAGAAACTGACGTTGAGCACCTTTCCTGCATCTGCATCCGGCTGCACGTTGAACACAAACACATCATCAGGAGAGACTGAAAGCACGGCTGACACCCCTTCCAGGAAGTGAGTGAGCAACGGGGACAGGAAGTGCTCCTGGGACATGTTCTGGAGTCGCACAGTGATGCTGCTGCTGAGCATCTCCTCCGTAATGATGAGAACCCGCAACACACACTGAGCGCTGACGCTGTGAATGCCATCTGAGAAACAGACAGAGACAGAGGAAGATGAAGTGAGTTGGAGAACAAACTTGAAAAATAAACTTGAAAACTACAGGTCTTGTCCTCTATCATCGTACATCAAATTATTTTAAGAACATGTCTGACAACTCACTTCATCACTTCAACTTCTGCCATATAGCCTATGTTTTAACCTGCTGCAATCTGAAACACTTAAATAGTATCTGTGCGAGCTCTACTCCTCCAGAGGTCCATCTGAACATGTAAAGTGAGTCAGGTTGGTGTCAGTGCAGCCTGTGATATCATCTACAGCTCACTGACTGTGAAATTAGCAACATGCTGCAGAGTGATTCAAGCGTGTGTACATCAAATGCACACATACTTCATGCTCATACACACACAAAACAGTACATACAACTTAGGAAGCACACAGAAAGTTTAGAGCTGAAAAGAGAACATGCTGGAAAGACAGAGGGATAAAGAAACAAATATTGTGTAAGTGAACCTAATGAAAACATGTATTTCTACATTTAAATAAGCATACATTTAAGCCAGACTCTATTATGATGCTTAAGTTATATTGAAATAAAATGCCATTGCCAAAAAATCTGAATGGTTCTAAAACTGGCCTTGTCTTTCCCTTGACAGGATAAAATATTTACTTCAAGGGGGGAAATTACGACCCAGACAAGTTCTTGACTAGCCTCCTGACATCCAGCTGTACACATTCATATTTGTTTGGGTTTAAATATTACAGCCACTGGCTGTGAATTTGAACCAGTTTCCACTTTTTGGGCTGTGAGTCCAAAAATACACACCATTTAATTATCATTAAAGTGTTTCTGTTGGAATATCTTTAATACTCCAGTGCCACCAACACCAATCCAAGCAATTCTGAATCATGTTATTCAGTATATCCTGTTTGTAAAACATTGATGACATTTTCACAGTTGCCTTTCCATTTTCTAAATGATTTTTTCCTGCATGTATTAAAAAGGTTTTTGGCTAAAGTGCATGAAAACAGTTTTGGCAGCAAGTCACTCTGAAGTCGATTTAAATTGAGTGAAAGAAAATTACACACAGAAGAGGAAATGATTCAGCAGAGGGTGAGGAGGAGAGAGAGATGGGGTGAGCGGTGAGGCTGCTGGAGGCTGGTAAGGAGGAGTCAGGAATGGGAAAGAATAAAAGACGATAAAATGAATGGGGGAGGGGAGAGAGAGACTTTAGATCATAATGTCATCCCCTTGTAAGTCATACCTTTCATGCTGATAAACATTTCTTATAAAATATACCGTCCACCCCCACTTCTGTCTCTCTCTCTCACACACAGACGTTATTTAGACTCAACTTCACCTGCCATTCTATTACATTCACTGTAAAAATTCCGGCGAGAATGATTCAGGTTTTCCCTGGTGGTACATTGGTGCTTGTCCATTTTATAACTTATAACAATATATTACATGCTGCATTCTTTATATATTTAAACTATACCAAAATCTCCTTTTCACCTTAAAGTGTTCTGATAATCACCATAATAATAAAGGGGGAAAATAGAAAACCAAATGATTTACATCTTAAGTGGCCTGTCCATAAAAACAAGGACACTGCTCAAATATTGTCTAAATACATGGAAAATAATGTATAGATGATGCACAGAGTCATACAAAAAGACAAAACAACATCAGGGTAACATCCATAACACTAAAATAATGTGTTAATTACATAACATCCAATTTAACACAAACTTAAATGTACATTATTGTACAGTTTTTATTGTAAATTATATGGTAATTGATAATTTTACTTGCAAAAAACAGACATTTAACTATATGTCACAGTAAAAATACACATAATGTGATGATAAACAATTTTACAGCTTACTTTTAACTAATAAACAGGTATTTGATAAATAATATTTATAATATAGCTTTTTTCAATAACATTTTTTTTTTTATATAAATTTCATAATTTTTATTAATTAAAAATCTTTTTTTTTTTATAAGATCTATTCAATTTATCAGCTGGTCCGGGTCACAAAACCGGTCTAAATAATTCACTCACAAATTGGTGTGAAGCAATTCTCAAGTTAATTTCGCTGACTAAATAATGATGGTTGCAAAAGGTTTACAGCTCACTGGAGGATAAATAGTTAGCGATTAAACAAGTAAATTCCATAATCCCGCAAACACTGCATGTAAATTACAGTTTAGCTCAAAATATTTTCCACAGTACTGAAGTGTTTGACTCAAGTTGTGCTGTTATAACATGGAGAAATAAAGTCAAGCACAACGTGTGAGTGTCTACAAGAGGACGACAGCCGCGGCTTGAAGTTTTTAATGTCACTGGATGTCTCAGTGTCTAAGGAGATTATATCCTTCTTTGATGAAATGCCACCCTGTGCGAGAGAGAGAGTGTAATGGAAAGAGCGAAAGGGGTTAGAGGAGGAAGGGTGGAGGCAGGGAAGCAGCAGCGTTTACATAGATGCCAGAAAGATGAAAGCAATATCAAGCAGACAAGAGATCCGGGAAAGTGTGTTTGTGGGAAAGACTAGGACGAGGAAAGGACAGATAGAAGGGGGCGGGGGTTTGGAGGTACAGGAGAAGTGGGGGAAGGGTGCGAGGAGGCAGCTGGTTTGATTACAGGATTATCAGGCAGTGGCTCCCTATTGACCTCCCAAAACAGTCCCTGCTTCTCTCTAACACACAAAGCCATTAAACTAAAAAACATATGTTGCAAAACACAATGGAAAACACAATTTGCTGTTATATTCCAATAATCACTGATGCCTAACAAATAATAGCAATTACAGCAAAATGACACGTTATGATCTTAATTACTGTAAACAGCCACAACTAGTGGTTACTCAACATCTAAATAAAACTAAACAAAACATTGATTTAAATGATTAATGTAGCTTACAGCAGAAAATATTATTAGTCATGCTGATTAAATCAACACATTCGGGCTCCCACAGAGGATAAGTCAAATCACCAGTGTGTGTGTGTGTGTGTGTGTTTCTTTGCTGTTTGTTTGATATTTGTGTCTATGATGTCTGACATTAGCAATCAGTGGAATATGAAAAATTAGAATGACAGTAAAGATATTTATAAAGTCACAAAAAAATTTCTGTTAGGAGCACAGATGTTTTCTACATCATAAATCATATCATTCTTTCTTGAACACCAAATCAGCATATTCAAATTATTTGTGAAGGATGTGACTGGAGTAACGGCTGCTAAAAATTCAAATCTGCATAATAGGAAAACATTTGGAATTTATTCAATTATTTTAAACTCATATAACTCATATTTCACAATAGTATTGCATGGTTTTATATTTTATTTCAAAATATGCTTTAAATTTATTTGATATACCAAGATTACGAGACTTGTTTTGGAGAACACAACGAATTCAAAAACTTATTTTATAATGCCAGTGACAAATAGTTTATGCTTGTTTTGGGAATAAATATATCAAAATGTATTAAATATATGCTTAAAACAAGCAATAAATAAACAAATGAATATAAAATTTCCTAAAATATTATTTTCTTTTACATTTATATGTTAAGTACTTATCTTGTTTATAAAGATGTTTCATTATTTTATTGGAAAACAAGATCAGAATACTGCTTATGAAGATTTTTAAGTGCAAGCACAAATACAAGACCCATATACACATATACACAGTCTTTCATTTAAAAGCATATTAAGAGCTGTATGGTATGTTTCAAAGAGGGCAATTTTCCATTTCTTTCATCTGGAATAATTTTCCTTTTAGCCATTAAAACCAAGACCGAATTCAGCGAGTTTTTCTTCTTTCTATTCCTCCTGTTCAATCACTCGCCTGTCATTCGCCACCCTCCATTTCTCTTTTCCACTTGAGTGTTTTGTTATTTTCGCTTTCTCAATCTGTTTTTCTTCTTTTTCTTCCTCTACACATTTCCTAAGCCCATTCTTTCTTCATTGTATCTCTTTCTATTCCTCTCTCAGACCCTTTTAATCTTTTATAATCCAGCTCACTTACCCACTCTAAAGTGAACTTTATTTTAGGCTTGTTTTGCAGAGGGATCGTGCAAAAATGCAAATAGCTTCTACCAGCTCACAAAAACCTGAAATAAACAAACAGATCTCAGAGGTCCCTACAGTATATGTTTTTCAGCTTTCTCTACCTGGCACAACAAACCTGATACATGCGCATGCTCACAAATTCCACAACAGCAGCTCACACATTTAACACGCTTGTAAACATTGAAATTGCAAATCTAGCATGACCAAAACAGACTCTAGGTCTCAAGGGCCTCTGTTTGTTTGTTTTTGCATATAAAAAGAGAGTGAAATACTTAGACGTATTTGTCCTTCATAGCTGAAATTAGTCACCTGGAAATAAATTTCTACCCCCATCAGCCAAGAAGCACTCAACTACAGACACTTACACACACACACACACACACACACAAAAACACATGTGTATAAACACACAAACTTAATATATGCTCAAACAAATCCAGATGTAGGCATAAACATAGTAGATTCTTGCATGAACAACACAAAATCTTGGGCACTGGTTTAACAGCTGATTACTGTGCTCCGTTTGTTTCCAAAGCCAGGCTCCCCCTAAGGACGTCCTATTACACTCAAAGTAGAACAGAGAGAGAGAGAGAGAGAGAATGCAAGAGAAAGCATGCAAGATGAGAGGGCTGTCTGTAATCCTCTATTAAACTACATTTACTAGTATGTACACAATTTCATTCTGGTATACATGAATTATTTCTAAGTCCAATACGATTTTAACTACACCTAAAATGTGCATTGTGTACACCACATCATAGAGGGAATAGCAAAACAAACTAATCACATAAATATAAGCATATTTGCCTTGTTTGGAGAATAACAAGATAAAAGCGACACTGAGTTCCAAAATATGTCATTTCATCTTACAGTCAATGGGCTGTGCTCATTAGAAAACTGTAACTGCTGTTTCTTTGGGTGAAGCGAAATACAAAGGAATTATTTATTTATTAATTCCTTCAACTTAACCTTCAATTTCCCTCGGGACATCAAAACTTGATGATTAATTTGTACAGTGTAGAAGAAAGCGGCTCAGCTTATTTAGAAATATATTTAGACAATTTAACCCAACAGAAAAAATGTTTTGTAAAAGGAAAATAGCGAGAGAAAAAGATAGACAGAAAAGCAAGAAGGCAAAATGAATGAGAAATAAAGATTAAAGGGGGGATGGAAACGGAAGTGTGCTTTCCTCAGAGGAGAGAGAGAGAATTTTACCAGAGGGCAAATGAGCTGTCTAACTGCAGTCTCACAAACTCCCCATCCTATATGCCTTACACACACATACACACACAGACACACAAACTGCCAATTAAGGTAAAAACACAGAACAAAATCAGCAGTATTGTTCAAGTCGAGCAGGATTTTGTTGACATCATGTTAAATTGAACCTTTTAATCATCTTTTCTGTAAATAACAAATCACCATTTATAATCTTTCAAAAGCCACAATTATCTACACTTTCAAGCAATGCAATGAACAACATCAAGCAATGCGGCCAATCACTGCCCTCCTCACCACTTACGCTCTCTCAAGTTACCACCAAGACTCCTGTTACAGTACCTACTAATGCCAGTAGAAATCATTCCACCATAAAGTAATTTACATTGATCGTTAAATGTCTGCTACAGAGAAAAATGCAAGTCAAGAGTCAGCTTTCTCTGAAGATATTTTCTATTCTTTCTATTTATCCTCTAACATGCACTCTCTACTCTGACACATTGCCTTCAGCAATATTTCATAATAGAGCACGGCAGAAAAGAGTTAGCAAAACCAATTTGGCCTGATTTGATTTCAACCTCATGACCTTAACAGCACTTACCTCATTTACCCATTTCATCCTCCCTCTCTCCCTTCCCCTAACCCTCCCCCTCTTGCTCTTACCAGTCACGGTGATGAGCATCGGGGCCACCAGTGGTCGGTTGTTGTCCAGTTTCCGGCTGAGGCGGATTTCCCCGCTCGTGTGGTTCAACAGCAGCAGGTGTAGCTCATTCCCGCGGTCTATGGTGTAATAGAGATGATCCGAAACATCTGGGTCATGGGCTGGAACTCGTCCAATAACCCCACTTGGGAAGGTGTTGGAACGATTGGATACAAAGTTGTTAAAGATGATTTGAAAGTCTTGCATTTGGGGCCCATTATCATTCTGGTCAACCAGTCGTATGCGCACCGTAGCACGACTGACTAGTGGAGCCGATGTGGCCTGGACAACAATTACATACTCATTCCGTGTTTCATAGTCAAGGTCAATTAAAGAAGTGAGTTCTCCTGAAAAAATGTCCATTTGGAAGATTTCTGGAATATTTCCTTCCACAATCTGATACATTATCTGAGCATTTGGGCCCTCATCTGGATCAGTCGCTGTAATTTGAGCTACGACGGACCCAACAGCACTGTTCTCCTTCACTAGAACCTCAAAATCATCAGCAGGAAACACTGGAGCATTGTCATTGACATCCATGACACTGACTTGAATGTGTACAGGTGTACGCTGAGGTGGAACACCGCGATCCACAGCAAATGCAGTCAGCTCATAGAAGGGAACACTTTCACGATCAAGTCTCCTGACGGTCCGGACTATTCCCGAGGTTGGTTCTATGGTGAAATCACCATCACCGTCTTCTCCATTCTGGAACGTATACTGAACACGGCCATTGGCATGAGCATCACGGTCAGTAGCAGAGATTTGTAGCACACTAGTGAAAGGTGGAGCATCCTCACTGACTCCACCCTGATACCTGGGGCTTAAGAACTGAGGTGCGTTGTCATTTACATCATTAACATTGACCTCCACATAAGTGGTGTCAGATTTCTGAGGTATTCCATTGTCACGAGCAGTGATGGCAAGCGTGTAAGTCATTTGGTCTTCGTAGTCTAGTTCTGCTTGAAGTGTGATCGCTCCGCTTGCAGGATCGATGCGAAACTGTGGAATATTGTCCTCCAGGTAGTAAGTGATGCGAGCGTTTTCTCCAACATCATCATCTGTTGCACTTATGACCACCACTGTGCTGCCAGGAGGTCGGTCCTCATTCACATTTACTGAATAATGAGCACTCTGGAACACAGGACGGTGTGTGTTGGCATCTGTGATGTTGATGTGCACCTGACAGGTATCGTGGAGAGTTCTGTCAGAGGCAGTGACTGTTAACACATAACGCCGCTCCTGTTTGTAGTCTAAAGGCAGTGCTAGAGAGACAAGTCCTGCTCCACCAGCTGTGCTAATGGCAAAGCGATTACGTGTGTTTCCACCTGTGATCTGATATGTGACAGCACTATTCACATCACGGTCAACAGCGGTTACGCTGACCACACTTGTTCCAACAGATGCATCTTCATTTAGTCTGGCGTAATACTCTTTTTGTAGAAACTCTGGTCGGTTATCATTAACATCCATAACTGTGATTGTAACACTAGCTGTGGCAGAAAGAGGTGGGGCACCATAATCTCGAGCTTCAACACCAAAGAAGTAATGCTCTACTGATTCACGGTCAAGTTCTGAGCTCACTGTGACCCAACCAGTGGCAGCATTGATAACAAATGGTGTATCGGTGCCGGTTCCTGTTAAACGGTATTCCAGGCGTGCATTGTCGCCATTATCTGTATCAATAGCTTGTATGTGAAGAATGGAGTGACCGATAGGAGCGCTCTCCAGCACTGTAGCCTGGAAAGGTGTGGATACAAAGATTGGTGGATTATCATTGACATCAGTGACCTGCACACTCACAATTCCAGTGTTGTTGGAGAGAGGTGGACGTCCGTTGTCCTGAGCCCTCAACCGTAGCGTGTACTCCCGTTCCGTCTCATAGTCCAGTGGCGCTACCACCTGGATTTCTCCAGTAACACTGTCAATCGCAAACTGTCCTCGGCTGTTCCCACTGATTATGTTGTAGTGCACAGCAGCATTCCCATCTTTATCCTGGTCTGAGGCACTGACTCTGAGGATTTCAGAATATGGTCGAACATCCTCTCTAACTGCAACCACATACCGCTTTTGACTGAACTGTGGAACATTGTCATTCTCATCCAACACAGTGATATGGACACTAACGGTAGCCGACCGTGGGCCCGGCTCTCTTCCCTGGTCACCTGCTTCCACCAACAATGTATAACGTTCATTGGCTTCTCTGTCAACAATACCTCGTGTTGTGATCAAGCCTGATCGAGGATCGATCTCAAACGCAGCGCGTGCAACGGCCGCACTTTCTCCAATAAATCTGTAGCGTATGTTAGCGTTTGCTGGTGAGTCGAGATCTGTTGCTCGCAGCTGCAGGATAGGATATCCCTCTTCCACATTCTCTCGAATGGTCTCGCGGTATTCTGTTTGCTCAAACACAGGAGAGTGATCGTTACGATCAGCCACAGTGATGGTCACCATAGTTGTTCCAGAAAGGCGTGGTGAGCCATGGTCTGTGGCTGTAACTCGGAAGTAGTGCAGATCCATGTGTTCTCGATCCAGAATGTGTGTGGTGGTGAGAAGGCCAGTAATTGGGTCAATTTGGAAGTAATCCATGGACCTGCTGTTCATTAAAGCGGCCATGCTGTAACTGAGTCTGCCTGCCTCACCAGCATCAGGGTCCTCAGCTGTCATAGTTATGACTGAGGTACCAGGAGGCTGGTTCTCAGCAACCTGAACCTGGTAGTTATACTGGGGGAAATGGGGGTGCCTATTAGCAGCTCTACGGGAGCGCCCAACAGGAGGGACACCTGTCTGCTCTTTGCTGTAATCTTGCTCTTCTCCTCTCTGAACTTCATTGCTCTCTCTTGCTTTTTGTTTCTCAGCGTACAGAGCTTTTTGTGTGTTTTCCACCCCATCTAGACTCTGTTTTAGCTCATTCTGTTCGGTCCACATTCCCTCTTTGTTTTCATCGCTTTTTCTGTCTGACTGAGAGTTGCCATTGCCTTGACCTTTTTCTTTTTCTCTCAGTAAATGTGTCTCTTCTAACACTACCTCTTCCTTTGTGTCTTCTGCAATCACCCACTCCATGCTTTCCTCCCTTTCTCTCTCTACAGGCTGTCTGTCACCCTCCCCCGTTCCCTCCCCTTTCACCCCGCCCTCTATCTGTCCCTCCCTCCTACCGCACTCAGTCGCGGCTTCCAGCTGCTCCTCTTGCTGACTGACACCCTCAGCTTGTAATGACACCCGTTTACCGGATTTTAATAGCGGGCGCGTGGCTCCCCCATCGGCGGTTAAGCTGTTGTAGTCGCCACACTCTGCACGTGTACTGGAGCAAGGATAACGTGCGTTTTCCCCTCTAACAAAGTCGCGCTCTTCATTGTCAGGAGCATTTTGAGTTTCATTTGCATTTTGATCATCAGGACTGCTGTTGTTGTGGTTATCATTACGATTCTTGACGCAGTTGTTGTTATTGTTACTGTTCCAATTCCTCAGGAACAAACTTTCAGTAAAGTCATTCGAGTTAGCGAGCTCACGAACGGAGACTGTCGCTGTCCACTGAGCGGGTGCTGAATTTACTCGCGTGTGAATGTGAGAGTCACGGAAACGTTTAGGAAAGTTAAGCTCGACTAAGAGGTAGACGTGTGATGCATTATGAGCCCTGGGAGAGCCAGTAGCAGATGAGTCAGAGTTGTGTACATCACCGATATACAACTGAGTAGCTCCGATTCCAGTCGATCCATTATAATGAGCCTTTCTGTCATCAAACCGAGTCTCAGTCCTGACCCAGGCAGCCTGTGGCATTAAATCCAGAGCATCAGTACGTTTGAGCACACTAGAAAACTTTTGTGAACTATTCCGATCAGACTTTGCACGCACAAATTCAACTTCTGGGTTATTATTTGAAGATGTGCTGTTTGTATTTTCTCTTGTCTTTCTTCCACAAACAGAGTAGCGCCTCAGAGAGATGTTGAACCGGTGCCAGTTACTGCTTTGCCAGTCTGGATGCCTTTCAGAACAACCTGTGATCCGGTGTGACTTGAGACAGCTGCTTGCTTCGCTTCCAAGTCCTAGAGAGGGCTGCCACGCACAAGGTTCTGGGTACCCGCGGGTATTCCTAATGCCTGACCCGTTCCAGCCCTCTCTGGTGAGATCGATAACATTCAGGGCGCATGAGAGGGGACGGTCCGCTGTTGCTTTGCGCAATTTGTTGGCGTCCGAAACCACATTAAAATAAGAATAGGCTTTTAATAACGGCCGAGTTGGTGTCTTGTCAGCGGCAAACTCCCGTTTTGGGTAACATGGGCAGAGGTTGGGCCTCAGTTGGCTATCCACGGCTCTATAGCAATCCAGCACGCTTTGTGCAATGACTCTGTCCGTGTCGAGGCGCGTCTGTGGCCGCGAGTCCGTTCTAGTCCTTTGTATAGTCCTCTTTTTGCCATACTGAACCGGACGGGAAAGAACACGAGAAACAACGCCCTTCTCTCCACTGCCACACTTACTCCAAACAGGCTGGTGATGACAGCGTCCGGTGTGCGCCGCCGGTTCTGATATCCATGTACTAGAATTCCGGTAATCCGGACTCAATGGAGCTGAGAGGGTTCCAGCTCCACAGGACCGTAAGCATTGCGATTCCCTTCCTCGCGACCGTGCAGGGTGGATCTTCCAATCGCCCCCAGCCAAATCCCCCGTTACCGTTCCGTCGGGTAGGCTGGTGATTTTAGCGTCTCCGGGGGCTGGGTGGGTGCACAGGGAGCGGCAGAACGGCCCCGCTGCACTCCTCGGGATAACAGTGAACAAAGAGCTGAGGAGAAGGAAAAACAACAGCGGCGAAAGCGAGCCCAAGTCCAGTAGCAGTGCAGCCATTAGTCTGGTGAAATCCTTTCTCCTCCTCTCTCCTTTCTCCCCTCTCTCTGAACCCAAGTGTCTCTCTTTCTCTCTCCAAATGCCGGCTAAGTGGCCAGCTCAACCCCCGCCGCCCGACTCCTTCCACCGTGCTCCCCGGTCGCTCGGTGATCCCGGGAAGCTCGCATCTACTCTCGGTGTTTGGTAGAGCTCCGGCTAGCAGCGGCACGAGCGCAGCATCTCTCATTCACATCCAACATGGCTCACAGCGAACCCGGTGCTACCCTCACTCCTCCCCCTCTCGCTTCTTTCTTTCTCTCCTCTCTCTCGCTCACTCTCTATCTCTCTCTCTGAGACGGGAATGGTTCGTACCAGTGTGCGCAAGGCTATTTCCTCATGTCCACCGCCGAGGAGCTACTAGCCTACAACCTATCAATATCAGTGAAAACAATAGCATTACATTTATTACATGTGAAACATGGAAATGGAAAATAATTTATATTTAATAATCAATAAATCCATACATTTCATTCAGATAATGTTTACACATTCTTGCATTGCTTTGCATCTAATATCTTAAAAAAACACCTGTAACAGAAGGCCACATGGTATCAAAGTTTATCATTAGTGACTTTTATATGAAAAGGGGCTAAGATAACTTGATAAAAACAGCTTTTGTGTAACACATATTGAACTAATGTAATGCAATAAAAAAAAAAAACATGAATACAACCACTCATATTTTTATTTACATTTTTAGTACGCCTATTTTATAGAAAAATGTCATGTAATGTGCAGTTAAATAAATTATAATCTCCTCCAGCATAAGGTAAATTTAAGGATTTCCATACCATTTATTTTATTCTGTTTTAGATATATGATTAACCACATGATAAAACATTTAATCAACAAACGTGAAGCACAGCATATTCTTTATTTTTGTTGTGCGAAAAAAAAAACAATATATTAACGTCAGTGAGGGTTTGGGGGAGGGTGGTGGTTTTGTGTGTAGCTATAACAATCAGTCGGTGTCCACCTGTGACGTCATGTCTTATTCACTGAACGATTTTCTGAGGTGTTTTTAATATTATTATTATTGTTATTATTCATTGCATAGAATTCATATCACCTTTTCTTTCTTCTGCCAGCTTTACTTCCCACTCAGTAGACATGGTCTAATTTTGAATTCACTGTTTGACACGGAGATATTTTTTTAACTATGATTTTTCTCCTGTTTTAAATCACCCTGTTTGAGGGTGAGTTTCGGAGGCGCGTGTCAAAGCCCCGCATGGCGGATGTGAAATCCACGCTTAGTCAGAAATAGACTTGCGCGTTACAAAACCCAATCTCTGTTTCGCAGTCTGCCTGCCACTGACACGGTTGGAACGAATCCACGGATGTTGAAAAATTCATACAGCTCAATTATACTGTGCACTCTCGCTCGCTCTCTCTCTCTCTCTCGATAAGCTGCCCCTCGCGCCCCACTGTTCTCGTGCTCTAGTCAGCTGAGCAGAGCTGACTGTGGTAAAGGGCTTGTGCTTTCTGTGTGGAGCTACCAGTGATGTCTAAGCAAAAAAAAAAAAACTTTGACTGTGGAGGATGAGATTCATGTCTAGTCTTTAGTGCTGCGGGTGCATTTGTGTGTGTCTAGACGCTTGATGGTATTATAGCACACAGTCACGGCAGCCCTAAATCACATTAAGTAAGGAGGAGAGGAATTCCCATAACTGAGAGCTTCTTCTGTGAAACCTGACTGATAGACTGACGGGTAACTCCGATCAGCCCGCCTGCGATTTACCAATTTGCCAAACAGCCTCTGGGAAGAGCTATCACATTTACTCATCATTCCCCCAAATAAAGTAGAGACCATAATTCAAATTCTTGCATGTCATGAAAACACATATGGCCTACATTTCTGCTCATTTTTCAATGCCTATACACTGGTGGATGATGATAAGACTTTTTATTCACTATTTTTATAAGGATTTATATTTAAACAGTAGAGCATGACTCTAGCAAGAGCAAGGTCCGATTACCATTAAATGTTTGCATTGTAAGTCACTTTGAGCATCTGCAAAATGCATACATGGATCTAATGGGAGTGGAACAAAATCAAAACAATTAAAATTAAAACATTTAACACCAGTGTCTACAGCAGAAATATGCTGGATCAAATGTGAATGTAACTAAGTCAAGACCTATGAAATCATGCACATTTAAAAAAATATCTAAACCAGTTACAAATTAATTATAATTAGGCATGATCTATATTGGGATCTGTATTGGGAAAAAAGTGAATGCAACAAACATCCATAAAAGTACAAAAAATTAAATCTAAAAAGTATAATCCCTAAAGCATTTACAAATTAGAGCACTGATCTGATGTGTATGTAAATCTAATGTTAATGCAATAAAGACAAAGAAATTATCCTTTAAATAATTTATATTATTTAATAGAATGGGTTAAGGGATCTAGAGTATGATCATGCAGAATAATGTATTAATATGTTCTTTATAAGTACTAATAAACAGCCAATATGAAATGCATAAGCAAGTTAATAGTGAAAAGTGTTCCCTAATCTAAACTGTAGCCAAAAAGTTTAAATGCAGTGGTCTGATGAATATCTAATTGGATTAAATATAACTACAAAAACAATTGAAAAAATCTCTACATCACTAACAAATTTGCAATCTGAATAAAATGTAAATGCAACAGTTTAGAACCCAGAAAATGACCTGATAAAATCCCTGAACCATTAAAAAATGAGTGCAACACCTGATCTGTTCAGAACCGCAGACAGCGCTCTATGTCCTAGGCTCAGTTGGTGTGCTGCTGACTGCTGAGATCCATCACTTCAGTCTCAAAGGTGCTGGTTTCTGTTGATTTTGAAGTTAGAATTTAAAGTGAGAGGGGGGAAAAAAGAGTTGCATGTATTTCTGTGGTCCAAAATCATGAGAACCATGTTCTGTTTTGAAGGACTTTAATATCAAGCACAGTCTTGTTTTATTTATGCCTGCATCAACGTTGACACTAAATATAGCTTTGCACAAAATTATTAATGAGATGCCTGTCTGCATAAGACTAAAAAGACGGTCTATTCTATACGGTCTTTATGGATGTAGGTTGTGAGATGAAAAGAGAGAAGTGAAAGATTGAGAGCTCTAATGGTCTGATCTGTAATCCCCCAAAATCTAGCCTGCGGATTACAGGGGTGCACACTTCACAGAGCACACCTGGGGGCCCTTAACACACATGCACACACATACACATTCAGGTAAGCTGTAAGCTACAAGGCCATAGCTATTCCATGAGTTACCATGGGAACAGCAAGAGTAGGGGGTACGTTCCATCAAGAAGAGGGGTTTGTAATTGTGTCTCACCACTGCTGTTGATCTGTAATTGCTCACATTCGGCGGACCCCTTCCCTCCCCCACACACAACCCTGCTGTCCTCCCTGCTCACCCGCTAACCCCTCCCCTGTGGCCACAGCAGCAGGTGGCCTCGGCCCGGTGAGCATCTGTCAAGGCTGGGCTTGAACGGGCAGGCGGCAATAATAATACATATTCACAAGAGAAAGGGACTGGCAGATAATTGCACCCAAACGGTGATGGTCATTTATATTCACTATCACCTATATATGCCTTTTTAAAGCATGCTGCTTGTACCAACAATACAGGAAGTGAGGTTTTAAATTATGCACAATCACTTTGTTAGTACCACCAGAGACAAACCTCAAGCATTCTCTTTCTCTGACACCTACACACACTTTAATCTGTTTCTCAAAATAATACCGCCTCCTCAAGACTCAAACAGAGCCCTTGAGATACGACTGAAGGCATATGGTGTCAATTGGGTTGAGTGAGCTGAGATTGTTACCACACCAAATCTGTGCCTGGTGAGGCGCGAACTAATTAAAATGATGTGCACATAAACTGAACCTGAATATTCAATGTGGCTTCCTCACCCAGGGAAGCAAGTTTAGGACACGCCCCTACCCTCGGCTCGGACGCGTCCCGGCCGTCTCGCCGCTGTTGCCCATGAGCATAGTGATGTCATTAGCAATTTTAGAGGATTATGGGATTATGAACACTGTATGTTCGTTATCTGCCGCATGGTTATTGGATTTCGACATGGAGCTCTCGTAATTCAACTTCTGAATGACTCTTAGAGCAGACCGCTCTCTCTCTCTCTAGCTCGTTCACATGGAATATGCGTAAAGTTTAAATTAGCCCGGATCCGCGTCCCCACGCGCACGCATATGTACCCTTCAAAACGTGTTATCATCGCATTACTGACGCATCACTCCCATTTCATAAACAAACACAGCAGACTGCTCTTCGCAGTCTATTCCGACAAAATGGGGAATCAAAGAAATATGTACAAAGGGCTGAAAAATTAGCACACAAACACAGCTGGATGATAAAGACTAGTTATCACAGTAATGATAAGTGTAATGTGATGAATTGAATTATTGCAGAATGATCAATTAAAACATGTTTCTATATTTTTAGAAAGGTAAAATGGAAGGTTATAATGGAATAAAAGGAAAATATGCAATAAAAAAATGTATTTTATATTTATAAAATTGTCTAAAATGGTATAATTCTGAATAAAATATTTAAATTATTAAATACTGTATGCAAAATTGTATAAAATCATATTAAATATATATAATAAAATACATATACAATTGTATAATTTTTTTTTATAAAATATTCAAGTAATACTAATAATAAAAATAATAAAAACAGTATTGCAAACCTTAAACAGAAGAAGAAATCACAAAAGAAAACATTTAGAAACTTTTTTAAACCACCTTATTCCTGAACGCGGAAGTAAGCTTCACTTGGAGAATCTACAATCCTTATAATGATAGTGTCAGAAATCTGATTCATGTTTGACCGCCTCAGCCAGATGAAATCTTGATGTAGTGGGACTTCACCACAGCACGCTTAAGGCAAAACAACATGGAAAAAATTAAATTTTCTTGATATAAACACAGAGGATAAGAGAGTGGTTCATAAAGCTTGTTTCAAAAGGCCTGGTAAACAAACGGTGCCAAATGATGAGAGAGATTTGTGCCTCTGAGTGCTGGAGTGAGAGGTGTGTGTGTGTGTGTGAGTATGAGTTAATGCTGCTGAAAGGGGGAAGGTTGTTTATAGGCCAGCTGTGAGTTGTCTCTTAGTCAGCCAGTGACCCAAATCAGCAAATAAAAAAAAATAGAGAGAATGAAAAAACTGAGGGATTGATAAAGGGAAAGAGCAAAAGGCATGGGAATGAATGAGTTAAAAGTATGAAGGTAAAAGGGAAATTGAGAGAGAGAGAGAGAGAGAGAGGGGGTTGACATTTAAAAACAATGTCAAAAAATAGTTATTTTCATGCAGCTATAAATATTTTCTTGCTCTTTTATCACCTTCCCCCAGCTTTCAAAGACACAGCGCAGATACAGCAGATTCTATATGTTGATATATACACTACATATATGAAACTGCACCTCCCATGCTAAACTACCACAGAGAATCTAAATAATGCAAATTACTAAAAATATGATAAACATGAAATATTTACATTTACAATATATTTACAGTATCTTCATTTTGCCTAGTTCAAATCAAATGTCACAAACAAATTATTTAAAATATATATATCATTCAATATTAAGATATTAATATCAATATCATCAGCACAGCATAAAATCATCAATAAGAGTATACATATATTAAAAAACCTCTTATACCAGCTTTTAAAAAGGGTGTAATTTAATGAAAAAGAATTGGCGATGTGCCTTTATTACCCTGAAGATTATGTCATATTATATTAATGAGAACAAATCTTACTGGATCCTATTACATCTAAAGAGGAGGAGCACATTAACTCGTTCCAGCATGGGATGTAAATGCCTTTATAGAGCAGCCATGTATTAAACACGCTTCAGTCATAGACATATGAGCTCATCTGAGACTTCCCCGATATGAATAATCCTGTTTGAGTGTGAATAGAATGTTTGGACTGAATTCAGATCGACTGGAAGCCGCTCTAGATGTGCTTAGAGTGAAAGTGAACTGGGATTAAGGTGGATTAGCATCAGATGAGAGCGGTATCTTGCTGTCTTATTCAGGATTTAGACCTGTTTAGACTCCAATCCAGCTGGTTTCTCACCAAGCTGCTGGATCTGAAGCCTGACAGACCCATGCCTATATAAGACACATGATAATACAATCAGATTCAATTATATATAATATAATATAAATAAAATAGAATCACAATATTATATAAAAACTGTACTTTTATCAAATAAATGGCACCTTGGTGACTTCTTTCAAAAAAAAAATCTAAGCTTTTGAATACCCCTAATTTTTCAACGTAGCATGTAAAATACAACAACAGCAAGCAATTTAGATTTGTTTTTTCTGTGACATATAACCATGAATTCCCATCAACAAACATATCATGGGGGTCAGAAGAACACCTGTTGCTTATTATTTTTCATAAAACTGGCAATCACTTTTACATTTTGGGGGGTCATTTGGGGACAACAACTAACATTTAAAGACTTGTTATCTTCAGAAAACCAGGGAGACTGCCCTCTCTAAAGGAAGGTCTGTGAACAGACATATCTAACTAAAAGTCAGCAAATGGTTATTATATAATTCAAACCACTTTTTATCAGCAGAGGTACAGAAAAAGTGAGAGAGGAGGAAACAGAAAGAAAGAAAGAAAGAAAGAAAGAAAGAAAGAAAGAAAGAGGAAGCTGTTGCACTAGGTCTTTATCTGTTAATGCACACATACACAAGCCTGGATGGCTGTGAAATACACTACTGACTGTGCTATCATCTGTACTCCTGTTTCCCCAGCAGAACTTGCTCTCAGTCTAAAACTAAATTTTAAGCGACTCTGTTTGTAGTACTATGCCAAAGAAACACGTTCAAAGTATGGCACAGATTCATAAAGCAGACTTTTTATCCATAAACAGCCTACTACTATTTAAAATAATAAGAAGAAAATAAAAAAAACTTTTTTCACCCTTTATTGATGGTTAAAGAAAGATCACATGAAGCTGTTCTGACACAGTTTTAAATGACAGATTTGAGCAGTCTCAAAGATCTCAACCCACCAAAATATTATTTCAGCTCTAGTCTAAATTTGTCAAACTATCAAAAGTTTCAGCTGAGAGATCTACATCAAATACGGCGCCGCAATCTCTAAGCTTCAGTTTGATAGAGGGAACCCAAAGGCTTTGAGGAAGATTTTTTTCCAGCATGTTGTTGGGACACACACACACTCTCTCTCTCGCTCTCTCTCTCTCTCTCTCACACACACACACACACACACACACACACACACACAGAGGACTTCACTTGGAACCACCAGAAGCTTGACAGACTCCAGTTTTGTTTTAATTAGATTCTGCGGTGAGGCAGACTGTTCTGGCAACACTACAGTCTCGGCTGATATCTGATGGGATTAAACAAGGAATATAAAAAATGGAAGTGTGAAAATGGTGGTGTAATTTATCACCTTTAGATTCCATTGTGTGATAAGGAAATACAATCAAAAGGCATATAATAAGAGTAAAAGAAATTTGCTATGCAACACCTGCCAATATTATTATTTATTAACAGTATGTTTCTTGAGCACCAAGTCAGCATACTAGAATGATTTCTGAAGGATCATGTGACACTGAAGACTGGAGTAATGATGCTGAAAATTCTGCTTTTCCATCACATGAATAAATTATATTTTAGGGAAACAGTTATATTAAATTGCTATAATATAACTTTAATATAATATTAATGATCAAATAAATCCAGCCTATAAAAATAGATTATACATTTTCCACTGAGGTAAATGTCATTCTAAGATGCGAGTCTTTGATTTGACTCATTTCCATCAGTGTTCAGAGTATAATTCTTAGAATTCAACATAAGCCATGTTTTGAACAGACTTCACTCAAAAGCTCAAGGGCATGAGTCGACTCGCCCCTGATATGAATCACATACTAATCCTGTTCTGAGTGTGAACAGAATGTTTGAACTGAATTCAGATTTCCTCGAAGCCTGTTAGTTGTGCTCAGACTGAAAATGAACGGGGATTACATTGGATTAGCACCTAATTAGCACCCAAAATTATCGGCCAGCTGGCAAGAGGGCCCCTTCTATTTACTTGACAATGTCAATTTATATATATATATATGATGCTTGGCGTGTGCTATGTTTGTACTCTGAATAGGCTTGATATCAGACCTTTGTAGCTAAAACTGCAAAATAAAATGATCTCCTGCTAGAGTGACACTAACAGATATTAGTAACACATCTGTCTCCGTGTCATTTCCCAACACTCCACAAAACACACCCACCTCACACTCTTATTTCCTGTCTAGGGTTCCACACCAGTCAATAAAAACAACATTCATCAATATCACTTGCTCTATCATCACCACCCCTCCTCCACCCACATTTTCTCCCTCTCTCTCCACCTATCCCTGGCAGCTACAAATATCATTCAATTCCCATGGGCACCTCTGACCTCATTCATTCATCTCGCTCTCACACACACCTCTTTGAAAAGACATCAGTATTGCTTGTAGCGATTACACAGCGTACTCTCCTTCATCCTTTGAACTCCTTTCATGCACTAGTCTCCTTTTTTTTGTCTTCAATGTAGAGATGCCCAGCGTGATGACTGACAGCTTAACCAGCCCTAAACCACATAAGTCACGATTGCCCTCTAGTGGCAGTATGATGCTATTAAACTTTCTTAAACCTGTCATGTCCATATCTCCATGTGCATTCTTAGTATGAAGACATCTGTGGTTACTACTGGACAGATTGGCTGGCAGTATTCTAGAGTTTAAACCAACAGTCACAGCACTGAAAACTGGAACCATTTTCTAGCAATGTGGCTGCTATTAATTTTCAGTCCTAAAACTGAGCATTACAGACTCAAGGTGCATATTTAAGGTGATAGCTCACCCAAAAATGAAAATTCTGTCATAAATTAATCACTCTCATGTTGTCCAAACCGATAAGACCTTTGTTCATCTTTGGAACACAAATTAAAATATATTTGAGGAAATCCGAGAGCTTTCTGACCCTGCATATACAGCAATGCAAGTGACATGTTCAAGAACCAGAAAGGTAGTAAGGACATCATTAAAATAGTCCATGTGACATCAGTGGTTTAACTGTGAACACACCAAAGACTGACAGAAGATAATAAACTGTTTTGCTTACAAAAGGTATTGTCCTAGCTTCACAAAATTGCAAATGAACCACTGATGTCAAATGGACTAACTTGATGTCCTTACTACCTTTCTGGACCTTAATTTGTGTTGCCATCTATGCAGAAAAGCACGGAAAATTCATCAAAAATATCTTAATTTGTGTTTTGAACAAATGTCTAATGGGTTTGGAATAACAAGAAGGTATTTAATGACAGAATTTTCATTTTTGGCTGTACTATCCCTTTAACACATAATTCATTAAAAAAGGATGAGCTTCTGTCAGCCCACTCATAACTATTATGAGATGTTTAGTCATGCCTGTCTGGGTCATTATTCTGGTTCCAGCTCAAATTTTATTAATATTAAAACCACACAATGCATGTCTTGTGAGTTTGGATGCAGTATCATTTAGGATCAGAAATTGAGATATTAACTGGGAATAAAAACACGACATTTAAGTAAAACAAATGCCTCTGTATTTTTTTTCTAACATTTTAAAGGTTAGGAGAGTACTTTTGTTGTATTTAATCAAAAATACAGTAAAATAGCAATACTGTGATAGACCTATATTTATAATTAAATATGAATGTATAATAAATATATAATTTATTCCATGATTGCAAAGTAGAATTTTTAAAGTGTCATTATTCTTCAGAATTGTTGATTTTGTGATTGTCAAGAATTATTTTTTCTCATTATCAATGTGGCAAACAGAGCTGTGTAACCTATTTTTGTGAAAAGTGTAATATTATTTTAAAGACTTGTGTGATGAACAGTAAGTTAAAAATAACAGAATTTGTTTGAAATATTCTGTAACATTACAAATATCTTTACTATCACTTTTGATCACTTTAAAGTCCTGCTGAATAAAATTATTAAATTCTTTAAAAAAAAAAAAAAAAAAAAAAAAAAACCTACAGATCCTAAACTTTTTTTTTCTATGGATGTGCACTATGTGCTTGTATGAAGTATGAAAATATATATAAAAATTATCACATGCAAGTAAAATGCCTAAAAATCTATTTCACTGGACAAATGTTATGTTAACATCAAAGTTTTTCTCTCTCTCTTTTTTTTTAATAAACATGACTGAAATGACAAAACTACTATATTCTATACATCAATATTTGTTCATACATTTGCTAACATTAACAATGAACAGCACTTTTACAGCATTTATTAATCTATTAAAAGTTAACATCACATAAACATCTATCCTATAAAAAACATTTTAAATAGAAATTAACATTAGTTGATGTATTCTGAACAAACATTAATAAATAAATAAATAAAACTATATTAATGAGTGAAAAAAAAAAAAAAAAACTGTTGGTTACCTAATGCATTAGCTGATGTTAACTAATTAACCCTGACTGTAAAGTCTCATCATTAAAATAAATAAAAGACTTGTGTATGGACAGAGTCAAACATTCGCACACTTAAAATAAATAAATAAAACCGTTCAGAGGTTGACACTCTTTTAATAATGAAGTCTCTGCGGGATGCTGCTTTTTAAATACATTGAGTGAAATCACCACTAACAAAAACCTTGAAAGGTGAGAATGTTACACAGTCACTCTAAACGTGTTTATTAACTCTCAGGGCTTTGAATACTGTGTGGCGTATGGCACAGCTCTGTGAAAACTCCAGACACAGTGAGAGTACCGACGCATCTGAAATATATGGCACAAGAGGTATATCAGTACTACACCTGTACACTTACAGTGGCATATACAGTGAGGGACACTGAGGGGAACTCAAGAATTAAGACTTTATATTTGGTACAGATATACAGACTATATTCATATTAAAAGAAGTAGCATCCCAAATCATGACATTTCAGGAATACCAAATGATCGCAAACCATGCAGACATGATTCCTAATCAAAAACAGTGGTGACAGATACTTTGTGTGTGCATCTATCAGACTGTAAGAACAACGGTGATGTGCTGTAAATAAGTGTTCAGTGTTGAACAAATAGAGCTGGGCACTTACACCAATGAAACATTATTACACAGAATAAATACTCATGCAGGAGGATTTCAATTCACTGTGAAAGAAAGCATATTCTGTTGACATTTTAAGGGCGACTTAATAATTATTTACTGGATGAAAGGGTGAGGAGCGACAGATTTATGGGGTCTGTCCTGCCTTTTGTATGGCTATTAGGGGCTATTCAGACAATATGGTCAGGCAATTATGGCTATGAGGAAGGTATCTAAGGTGTAATAACTAAGGAAATGGAAGAGTGCTGGCTGTTAAGGGAGAGAATTTGTTGCTGTTTGTGTATAATGTCTGCAGTGGAGATGCTATAGTTGGGGTATTGGGGGAAGGTTAAGGGAGTCTAGGGCACTGTGGTAAAGTTCTCTTAATGCTCTCAGCAGCAATAAACGACAAAACATCTGATTAAAAAGATGAGGCAGGGGCTCCTAGAGAGAGAGAGAGAGAGAGAGAGAACGAGAAGGAGGAAAGTTAATGGCCCTGAACTTATTTAATCACATTAATCACTGTTAATGCTGTTACAAACAGAAATATGCAAAATACAGATGAAAACCTTGTAATAAGCAGTTCTAAGGGTCCAACAGAATCTAAAATATCCTTATATAAACAGATACATAACTTCATAAATTGATTCACAAACAACCACACAAGCTAATATTGTCTTACCCCAAGGATGTGAACTCTGTTGTAGTAGGAGCTAAAATCTTTACTGAGAGACACCAAGAATCTGCACACCTGACAGACAAAATACACACATTTCAGTTATGGATGGCTTTATTAATGAAGCCAAGACAGCTGATAGAATAAGATATAACCAGTTAAGATTAACAGGAAGAGCCTTTAAGAGCCTCAGGTCTATATGGGAATCAAAACATTTGTATACATAATAATAATAATAAAAATAAAGTACCTGTTCAGTCCTTAAATTCACTCTGGCTGTGCTGCCTTCATGCTCCAGGATCTGTCCCGATTGGTCCAGCAACTCAGAGAATGGAATGAGGTAATTGAAGAGAAGAAGCCACTCCCCCTAAAGATTAAATAGCATTATTATCAGCATATAAACAACTGTCTATTCCACTAAACACAAGAACAGAACGTACGCTATAGAGAGGCTTGTGAATTCCCTAGTTGTTTTTATACATATTTACTTTATTAGGTGTGGATTTAAACATATATTAAGGCACTCAAAGACTACTTCTTGTCAAGGTTTATATTTTTGTTGTTTTAAATGTTGATTTGAGGTGTAGGATTTTGCATTATTATTACTACATAAAACAAATAAAGAATTTTATTACACAAAACATTAAAATTCTATAAAAATGTAACAGAAATTAACAGAAAATGCTTTGGCAGAGCTTAATCCTTCTGGGTCTGATCTGATTTTGACCTCTTTTTCAGTCTTCTGACTCATTTTGGCTATATGGTTACAGCCATACCAATTCATTTGAGAATGTATAATTCTGTATTTGAGTGTCTGTCAGTGAGTGTGTGTGTAAAAAAGTGTGTATGAGTGGATGTATCAGTTTAACACTCTTGATGTTTTAGAATGTAACCCCTTCCTTGCGGTCCACTTTTTTACTGCATTGTAGTTGAATTATTGATATTATTTTACATAGTAGCAGTGTTACAGTCACACCAGTTTCATGAGTTTGTGTGTGTTCTTGTTTTTGTGACATATCAGGACACAACTCTGTATAATGACATGGGTATGACACAGGTATTACAAGGAGAGGGTGACTGATGAGGACATAACCCATGTCCCCATTTTTCAAAACGCTAATAAATCATACAGAATTAGTTTTTTTTGAGAAAGTAAAAATGCACAGTTTCCTGTGGGAGTAAGGTTTAGGTGTAGGGCCATAGAATATACAGTTTGTACAGTATAAAAACCATTACACCTATGGGATGTCCCCACTTTTCACAAAAACAAAAGTGTCTGTGTGTGTGTACAAGAGTGTGTAAAAGAGTGTTTAAAAGAGTGTGTACAAGAGTGTGTGTGTGCACGTGCGTCTTAGTTGGTGTGTTGATATTGCACTCTAGATGCATTAGAGTTTCACCCCTTCATTGCGTTGTGGGGGATTTGTAGATTGTACACACAAAAAGTTTCTGTATTTTAATTTTTTCCCCATTTTTATTTTTTTTAGGACCACTTAGCTTTTTCGAATCATGCCCTCAATTTTTTTTTTTGTGTCCACATACCAAGTGGCATAAAAGTCACCAAGTTTCATACCATTCTAGAGAAGCAACATTTTTTAAAAATGAAATAAATGTAAAACTCTCTGGTCAGAAGTGACCGAAGACCATTCATTAAGACAAGTTAGTTACATATTGCTTTACCTCCTCTTTTAGGGCAGAAAAGTCCAGCTCTATGCCTCCAGGAATTTCTGGATAAAGACCTACATGTTTCAAAGTAGACACATGGATATTATTTCACGAATAGAAACAATACTACATTACTACTTTACATGCAGTTAATCAGAAGGCCCAATGGAGAAATGTGGTAGCTGAATTCTTTACTTCAGCGAATTGCGAAAACTGTTGCCCCAAACAACATAACTAATTAAAATACCACACCTCTACTGCACAAACTATATTGCCTTTTGTTGTTAAAATCTATATATTTTCACATATATTGTCATTCAAAAAAGAATTGTGCCTAACAAAGAGTACATTTTAAACATGTAAACAAAAACAAGTTGTTAAGATTTAGGTGTAGGCACTGCATGCACTTTAAAAAACAACTTCTCCATGACTATTATCATAATAACATTACTTGGAACATGAATCTAAAGTCAAGAACCAGCATGTGTATGTGTGTGTGTGTGTGTGTGTGTGTGTGTGTGTGTGTGGGTTACCTTGCTCCACCCCTTTCTCATAGCTGCTGAAAAGTGTGTGAAGACGAGCGCAGTTGTACATGACAAAGACTCCACCCCTGGGGCCCTTTGTGGACACACCACTGTCCCGCTGAACATCTAAGGTCACCTGAAAGACAGCTGTCAATCATCTCATCTCTAATCATCAGGAAAATACATTCTACACACACAGATGCAAATACACTCACCGGACTTGTGTGCACTGTGGAAAGCAGTTCAAACCTCACTGTGGCCGAGGTCATGACTCTAATTATGTCATCCCATGTCTGACCTAAAAAAAGTGAATTGATGGCACATGAACAGATCAGTTGACACCTGTATTAACATGCCTCAGACCAATTCTGGGCTATTTCACTAAGAATAGGAGCTGTAATTCTAAGAATGCACAAATAAACACACCTTCAACTTGGTCTCCATACTTCATTTCTGAGGCCTCTTTCATCTGAGCTTTTCTTAACCTGCAGCAATACACAGCCAACCATATAACACTGCAATAACACTTATAGAGTAATAATAATAATTAATAAAGTTGATAAAGGATAACAAAGAGATGACAGAGTTGCTGTTGTAAAGTTTTGCCTTACTGAAGATACTGAGCTGCATTCATCTGAATTCCAGGAGTTTTAACAGGACCACAAATCACCAATCTCTAATAGAGAGGAAGAAAGCAATTATTTATTCATTCATTCATTCATTTTCCAGCAAAAATGTAGTAATTTCCAACTGTGCAGCATTTGAGCTGGAAATTGTGTATTTGCCCATTTGGTAGAATTACAATGGCTTGATATTGTCTTAAGACTCTTTGGAACTTTTATGGGTTTACTTTATTGTCTTTTAGATTTAATGCCATCAGTGTAACTTAACCCAACAAAAATCATTTTAAAACAGCTATACACGCTTTTACACAGATTTATAAACTTGCTCTTCCAGGATAAGAAAGAGAAAAATATATAATCAGACACAATTATATCCTTTCAAAATGAGCACGATTTTTGCCCAATTCCAGCTGCTACTATTTAAGAAGTAGCAAAACATGGGTAGTAGCTGTGATATAACTACAAGATATAGGATACTAAAGTAAAGAAGGGAAAAGAATGAGTCCTTTGATATGTCAAACCAAAACTTCCTGTTACATGACAGTAAATACAAAACAGAAAGCAATTGTTTGATATGTAAAGCACGCTGGTACAGCTGATGGGCAAATGTGTCTGTGCGGACAGAGAGTGTGAAACCTGCACTGCCGTTGCACCCGCCGCTCTCCACAACATGGCTGTTTGCTGCTGACGAAACTCATCCTGACAGGAAGTGACATGCAGGGCTGTCGTTGAAGAGATCTAAAGTAAAAAAATCCATTAAAAGCATCCAACTAAAATATGGTGACTCACTGTAATTTTTAAATCTTTAATTTAAATCAGACAGATATAATCCGGACGGAGGGTCCATTTGACTCACAGGGAAATCTGTGGCAGCACTGTCCAGCTGGGCCAGATGACACAAAGCTTCTCTCTGCACTGAAAACAGAGAAATCACTGACTTATGCACAATACAGAGTGAAAACTAATGCTATCCAACAGTTTATCACAGAAACACTAGGAGTAAAACAGTCCTTGTAAAGAAATCTGATTTACATGGTTGAGTATGGCCCAGTTCATCTCATCTTAAAGGAATAGTTCACCCAAAAATGTACATTTTATCATCATTTACTCACCTTCATGTTGTTCCAAACCTGTATGAGTTTCTTTTTTATGTTGAACATAAAAGAGGATATTTTGAAGAATGCTGGTACTCAAACAGTTGATGGTCTTTACTATGTAATCAATGGGGAACAATCACTGTTTGATTATTCAAAATTATTCAAAATATCTTCTTTTATGTTCAACATAAGAAAAAAACTTATACAGGTTTGGGACGACATCAGGGTGAATAAATGATGACAATTTTTACTTTTGGGCTGAACTATCCCTTTAATGCTGCTTGTGCAGCTAGTAACTGAAAATTGTAAAATGTCAAATGTAAAAAAATAAATTAAAAAAGTTAAAGGAACAATTTTCACATTTGTTTCTTTTCAACATACTCATCACAGCGCTAGTATGTGACAAACCTAATGTAAAAGTCCACTAGAGGTACTTTTGTGCAGTAACTATAATTTCTAGCACAATTTCTGTATATTCCAACTTTGACATGTCGCACCTCATGTATTACTGCCAAATTTACGAGTTATAAATTCAATAAAGAGTCAATAACCAATATGATACAAATATATTTTGCATTGCTTCATCATAATGTGGCTTAATATTTGTAAAAGTATAATAAGCTAAAATTTCTTATACTCGAATGCTCGATGACAGGGTTAAAATATTTAGAAAATTGTATTAAGTTAAAATCTTAACATCAAACATTCTACTCATGAAACCCTAATAATGACATTTACTGGCCAAACAGACACAAATCTTATATATAAATAAACCCACAGGAAAGTTAACGTGTTAGATCCCTAATAAACACATTACAACTCACCTGTGCAAGTGCCAAGACTGGGATCATACCCCTGAAGGTTGTCGTCCTGTACCACTTGTTTAAGGTTTATCCTAACTTCCTCTTTAATCCCTCTTCTCTCTCCCTCTATTTCCTCGCCTCTGCTTCTCCTTTTTCCTCTCTCCATCTCTCTGTCTCTGTAGGTTGAGTTCTCTAAAGCTTTTTTAATTTTCTCCTCCCTGTCCTCATTGGTCCAGCTGACAGGGACCGTCGGCCAATCAATGCCTAGCGTTTTCAGAAAGTTGACAATGTCACTGTCCTGTGGCAAGGCTGGACAAAAGGACACAGTGTACCTAAATGGAATAAAGAAAAAGTTGATTAATATGTCCTTTGGTGACAAATTTTATGCCAATATCGAAAAAGTCAAAGCACGCACCCTTGTCTTCTGAGCTGAGCTCCGAGGTGGTCAGCAATGAGAACGGTCCGAAGCTGCCCCAGAGCTAGTGTATCGGGAGATGGCACTGTTTGTTTGGTGTGGAGAGCAGGGCAGTTGATGAGGACACAGCCCTGTCTCTGAGCAGCAGGTCTCAGATATGGTGTTATTCCACATAAAACACCTCTGAATGCTGCACAGCGATCCACACACACACGCAGGCCTTCTGGTGTCACCTCAGTGGCTCCTATCGGCAATACGCCGCTGCCATGAAGAGAGCGAATACCACTGAGAACATCAGAGGGAACCTGAAAACACACACATTCGTGAAACACACAAGTGTATTTAGTGTACCAATTTACATATTTAGTTTACTGCCCCGGGACACTTTCTCGTTAAATCACAATGTTTGATGAATATTATAAAGTGATTTTAAACAATGCACAAAACCAACATGAATGCAAAGACTGCCTTTTCAAGTCACCATGAAATCAAAATTGACAACGGTTTCTTTTGGAATATTGCAATGTTTATTATAAATTATTATCTTTAAATATAACTTGAAAAAGTTCCCCATGCAGATTTCAATGTGTTCAAGTTGGTCCAACAAATTTGCTGTTCTTCAATGCGAGTCTGTTTCGCTTTTTTTCCAATAAATTTTCACCCAAATTCTTTTTATATTCTATTAACATACATGTCACTGACCTACCAACAGAATTAAGGCAGCATAAACAATAAATCAATTTAGGATTTTACTCTGACAAATAATGTCAAAAGTATGTAAAAAGTAATTTTTACATAATTAAATATTAATTTTTTTTATAATTTGAATTTTATACAATAACATTTAAAATATATTCTTTATAATTATACAAGTCGCAACAATGTTTTCAAACATTTCAGAAAACACAAAACATTAGAAAATAGAGCGCGCGAAGCGAACATTTGTGGTAACCATAGCAACAGCTTGCCGCTGCAGCAAATTTTCGTTGAGATTCCCAATCGGACATCGGCTAAACATAAAAGGTATGTTTGATAATAAATAACGTTACTGTCATTATTTTTCGTTTCACAGCACATTTATATATTGCAAAACGTTTTGTTTACAATTTTATTTAACGTTACACGTTTGTTTTCCAGGGGCGCAAACAAAAATTCAGTTAACATGACGTTAACGTTACCTGAGAATCCCCTCAAAAAAACAAATGACCACACGAAAGTATAAAAAACAAGGTTTCTCTGTTTTTGAAGGAAAACAGTAATACATCCGGGCGTGATTATGACATTGTGGTTCTCCTAACAGCCAACACCATTTTTGTCGGTATTGGCATGTCTGACCTCGATGTAAGTTAACGGACGGTGAGGAGTTCAATCATTTCTGCCGCAGGGTTCAAATGTTTGGTCGATGCCACCAATGTCAACAGTCTAGCTGGCGCCCTGCGTGTCTGTGCAGAGCTCGGGCTTATATTCTGACAAGTTTGTGTCAGCGACTCTGTGATTCATAAACAGACGTCCAAGCAACAGCTTGAATGAAATATCCAACACTGCGCCTCAAGCCATGCGTGAAACTGCCATGCGGAGAAGCGCGAGAGCGCATCTGTCACTGGTGCAGGCCAAGAAGAGATCATAACACAGAAAATAAAAAACGCACATGCAAGCATATATTTCAGACTTACCTCTCCGCCGGCGTACAGCGTCGTTAGAACCGTGTTGGGTGACAAGAAGTCACGATTTCTCAGGTTTTTTCCGCTGCTCTCCTTGAACCAGAGCTTCTCTCGCTCGCGGCTGATCTCGGCTTCATGTTCAGCATCTCTCCTCAACGCGCCGCTCAACGCTTTGACGGTGGACACGATGCTAAATGGCACGGCTTCCTCCATAATTAGGCTCAGTATGTTGACATTGTTTTTAGTGGCCGGACTGGAGGGATGTTACTGAGATTGACTGTAGCAGCACTGCGGTGCTGTGCTCGGATTGATCGCCAATCAAAACAGATGCATGGGGACCGGAACGTTAACAAAAATGTAACTGGTCAGAGGGGGCATATTTTCACGTAACACCGGTTGAGTGTTTGTAAAGGCGCCATTTTGGGTGTGGCAAAATCAGTTTAGTCAAGGACAGAACAGAAAGTAAAAGTGCATTTCTGATAAAATACATTTTGTTCCGAAGCTGCCGTTTTATTTTAAAAGACATAAACTATTTTTAAAATAAACTATGGATTACTTTCCTTCTTATCACTGATATTTAACATATTAATGTGTGCACCCAAAAATGCAAGTCATGTCATCTTTTTTCATTCTCAGCTTCTAAGCCCACATAACTTTATCTATTGTACTATATTACAAAGTCATTTGATGGCTTTGGGTGAGGAAAAGAGTATTATCGTTAAATTATGCATTACAAATCTTTACTTGTCTGCTGTTTTCATTCATTATATTTAAAACAGCAGCATGCACATTATGCGATTAATTTCTGCTTTTCTGATAAAAAGGTTAGTAAATTATAACAGAATACTTTAGGATTTTAGGAGAATAAAGGTGAAAAATTATTTTGACTAAATGTTTTTGACTTTTCTCTCTTTGAGTTGACTGCATCAGGAATATTGTTTCCAGCATAAACATGTTTAAAAAGCTCCAAGTTTTCAACTTTTGACTTCTGATAATACTATAAATATTACTAAAATATTACCCTATAGAACAGTAATAAGACATCATGCAGCCATAAAAGGTTTTATAGGAATCTTTAGAAAAGTTCAAAATGAGACCTGGTCACACTTCATACTGAAGCATATTTGAATGCTGGTTGTTCAGTTGCTCATTTGAGTACTTCCGCTTTGTTTGTTGCAGGTAACAATTGTATGTAAGAGCTGAACTTGGGCCAGATTACATGTCACATGTTGTGGTTTACAGTAAGATCTAGATCTCTTCTCAAAACAACTAAAACAGCAACACTGGCTCACAGATTCCACTTTATACCCTCTAGCCAAAGTAAAATCTACAAAGCAAATCATCCAAAACCTGTTCTCAGCTATTGAAAACACAAACCTCTATCATTCCCTTCTATATCATCATATAGATCTAAACAATTATTTGAGAGTTTTGATGATAAATGCCCCAAATAAAAAAATAAAAAGTGATGTATGACAAATGTTCTTAGTTTATTATTAAATTAACATTATTCCAGAAACACAATTCAAATGTCTGACGAAGCATTTTAGTATGAGATTCGGTGCTTTACTGAATACTGAAGATTCTGAAGAGTTGTGATTGTCAGGAAGGGATGCCAATCTTGGCTGACACGAAGTTCCCGGTGGCGAAACATATTTCTTGCGATCCGGGAGAAAACGTGTCATTCCAGAGCAACATCAGAACTCATATACACACACACACATTTCTGACTCAACTATAACATTGTCGATATATTCAAATACATTTGAAATAACACAGAAGTAACATTAACATTCAATGTCATATCTGAATGAGGCCAACTCCTGACTTCTTCCAACACAATTTTCTTCGTTGAGCTCCTGCAAGAAAGGAAGGACACAGAATCCATAGCCAGCTGTCAGTCAACCAAACAGCTGCATTATGGGTTCCGTTACCATCCAAACTGCTTTGGACATTTTCACCGACACTCCGTGAACAAACACATCCAGCGACACTTTGCCATTTAACACTTTTTTTGTATGGAAATTACATTTATCAAGTGTACTTTTATTAAATTAGAAAAAAGCAATGACATTCGTTCAGCTTTTACCACAAACAAGTTTGGTGCCTCTGCAAAAGAATCAAACTTGTTTACTTATCTCGCTTCATCTGTAGACTTGTGTCTTGAAAAACCTGTTCCCTATCAGAGAAGAGAGGGAGGGAGAGAGAGAGGAGAAGGGGGGTTATGAATGGTAAATGAAGACAAAATGAAAAGAGAGATTAAACGGGATATAAAATTGACTAAAGAAAGTCACATGAAGTAAAATGAAAGGAGGAACTAGCCTGAAATATGAAGCTTTCATTTCAGAGTCAAACAGCTTGATGGCACATTGTAAAAATTTGAGCGATGACTAGTTGAAGTGATCTCGTTTGATCTTTTTTGTGAAGATTTTCTCATAATTGCCAAACACAGTCAAATGAATGAAAAAAAGATGAGCAGAAATTGAGTTACTTTTTAAAGCATATTTCTATATATTTTTTTCCATTTTAGTTTGATCTACTTGCAAAAGAGAAGACAAGTTAACAAATGAAAGAAACAAGTGGAACAAAGGTGAAGAGAAATGAAAGAAAACTACTTGTCACTGATAAACGACGTGACAAGAGACACACTGAACGTGACAGACACAAACTGCCAGGTATGACTGAGATGAGATGAATAATTCTATGTTACCTGTAATGTTCCTGTCATTCCTCCTCTTTCTTGCGCGCTCTCCCTCTCTCTGCTTCCTGGCTTGTGTGAGTTTGTCAAAGAGAGTTTGCGTATTTATGCCTGCTGACTTCCTCCTCAGAAATCTGAGGAACATTTTCACTTTCACTTCTTCAGTAGACTGCCCACAACCTCCCCCTCCAAACATCTCAATGTCTTTCCCTTCTCTTTTTATGATTCCTCTCATCTCTTTCTTAACATTTTTATTTCTTTGTTACGGTTACATCAAAAAGTGCTTCAACTATTATGGTTAATTCACTCATGTGATAGTAGGCGCAACATATATGCTGTTTATTAATTTTTTGTATTATAAATAATATATTACTTATCTTTATATAGAATTACATTTTTATATTTATTAATCTTATTGTTAAATATGAGAATTATATAAATCCGTATTATTTTTTATAAAAAAAAAAAGTTCTAGTGTTCTCAGACTGCAAGAAAGATAATATTGCAGCACACATTAATATACATCTGTCAGTCATTTCATTTTTGCTGTGTATAGAAGCATTAAGATATCTGGGCCCAGCTGGGATGAGCTCACTAACGGGCCGATATCATATATCATTTATGAGGAGCCACCTGGAGCTCTCAGCCCAACCTGTCCAGGTGTGGGTCCATTAGTAAGCATGTGTGAACGCTTGTTTGGAAAGTCCGGTAGTTTTGAGGTGAAGGCTGGTTCCCTTGAGACACGCTTGCAAAATGAGGAATAACGTACTAATGTCAGTGTTGAGCAGCCATCTACCCACACACCCACAGATTCAGGATTTGAAAACCAATTTATAATGAAAAAACACATGCTAGTGAAAAATGTTGTAATTTACATGACACAGACACATTTTTTTTTTACCAAGGTACTTGCATACACCTAACTTGAACTGTCAGTTCTCGTTTTATAACAACCTTGACAGAAATCCATTAAAATACAACACTTCCTGTTTCACATATAAACTGCACCCGGTCAACCCGTTTTCTTCTCTGGACAGAAAATGTCAACTGTTTATTGCTTATAATGATCCATATGCAGGTTGATTTTATTAATCAAGACAAGACAAATTTCTGTGGCAAAAAAGTATATTTTCCAACAAACTTTGTCAAATGATTACAATCAAAAACATAATACAAACAGCAGAAGGCAGCCATTTCCCACAACCACACAAACGCACACATTCACGGAAAACTGGCAAATGACATTCACACACGTTTCTCTCCTCGTGAAGAGGAAAGGCGGCTGGGAAGACGAGAAAGAGGAAGCTAAGGTTCTCAGTGTGTTTGGCTGCCTGTATGTGCAAAACCACTTGTGGAAGTCCATTAATGCAGGTTTATGTGTGTTTGACTATGCATGTACTGGCATCTGCAGTGTCTTCTTTAAAACAGACGCTTCTCATAGCTGAAAGAACAAAATCAGCACAAAAAAAAGATCAGTTAATTTTTTAAGTTCAAACTTTCGCATTATTCAATTCAAGAATAATGAAATAATTAAAGAATAATTCAGAAAGATTTTACATTTTCTTTTTGAAAGAAGTATCTTATGCTCACAAAGACTGCACTTACTTGATAAAAAATATATATATTATTACAATAAAAAAAAAAAAAATTCCATCCTATTGTCATTTTCCAATCCTAAAATGTAATTTACTCCTGTGATGGCAACACTTAATATAGGTCCATGAGCCATGAATCAAACCCGGGATGCCCAAAAGCACAACAACGCTATATGTCGTTGTGGTGCCCACGAGGCTGTTGGCACAGACATAAATGTCACTTTTGATCAATTTTAATGCATTCTTGTTGAATAAAAGCTTTTTTATAGATCTATATATTTTACTGACCCCAGACTCTTGATTGGTAATGTACAATATCTTCAGACTAAGTGTACGAATGTTTAACTACCTGTGTAGGCTGTGCACTCCACCTTCCATCTGAGCTGACATTGTCCTCTTTTCAAACCTCAGTTCACCAGAATACATCACTGCCCTGAGATAGAAGACGAAAGAAAGAGGGAACAAAAGAGGAAAAAAAGAAAATGACAAACTGTCTCTCATTAACCTCAAGCATATAAAAATTTGGGGTTGTGTCTATTTTAGCAGTGCACTGTTGGGTTAAAGGTGCAGCGTATAGTTTCAGTGACACTAGAGGAATCAAACAGAATTGGCACAGATGAGAAATGATTGTTTGGAAACAATCATACTTTACACAATTTTGTTTGCCATCACTAGTGGCACTGAAACTATACACTGTGCCTTTGAATGCATTTCATTGCCGGTATTTTGAGTAATTAGTGTGATTGTGGGTACCTCAGCTGTGTGAGGCTCTTTGCACCGATGTCTTGGCAGGAATGCTGTATGCCAACGAGAAGATATGGAATAAACTTATGAATGGAGCCTTTATCCTGAACAGCCCCTGAAACTCCCTGAGCTACTTTAATCTTATCACTCTCACTGAAAAACAGACAGAAGAGAGATGACAGAGGGGTTAAGAGAGTGAACATGGTTTCAATTTATATTCTGTAGAACTTTCTCAGTCTAAGACATTTGCTTTTATTAATGTTTCATTTAACTACATACATATATCTATATATCTAATTATCATTAAGCATTAGTCTATATAAGCAGTTGTGAAATAGCTAGCAAAGCTATAAAAAAAAAAAACATGGGAGCCTGTAATTAGTAGCTAAACTGTAGCAGGAACTACGAGCAATAAGTGCACAGTATTGTATTTGAGAAAGGATTTATTTGTGTGTAACACCTGAAGTATCTGCTCTGTGAGCCCAAGTTCTTGTCCATGGCATCCAGCGAGCCCATCCCTCTGTACTTCTTTAGACGGATCCCATCCGAAAAGAAATACTCACCAGGAGCTTCAGAAGTGGCAGCGAGCAGTGACCCCATCATTACTGAGAAAAACCAAAAGCAGAAGAGAATTTAGCTTCAATTATAACGTTAGTCTGTAACTTGTGAATCCATATCAAACCCATATCTCACCTGTAGATGCTCCCAAAGCAAGTGCTTTAGCAATTTGACCAACTGTCTGAATCCCCCCATCAGCAATGACAGGCACTCCAAAGCGCCGAGCATATTCTGATACCTTATACACAGCTGTTGCCTGTGGCCTCCCGCATGCTAGCACTGTGAGAACAATGAGAAATAGAGACCATCTACTTGCTATCAACCTAAACTCACATATTCTACAAATATTAATTATGTAGATGAGGACAATCACATGCATTGATAAACAAATACTCATTCAAATACTATTCATGAAGTTCAAAGAACAAAAAGTTAGCATTATATGAAATATCAGGATTTATGAAAGTGGAATTGTAGATGTGAGATTTTCTATAAATGGTGAAGTAACATGAGAGGAGAAGAAGTGGAGTCCATCAGCAAACCCTCTGCAAGTCTTGACAAATGAGGACAAGTGAGAAAGTTTCAAAATGGTCTGAATCATTATCAAAATTCACCTAAATCTTTTGCTCCACTGTCTGTTTGTGACCTTGCAGTGGTGAGCATGTGATGCACACACAGCTGTCAAACCCACTTATCATCTGTTCCAATTGTTGATCAATCTAACTAATAAAACATTATATTAATTAGCATAACAAGTGGAAATTTGCATGCAAGATGCATGGAAGTCCATGCTGTCATTGTTTTTGGAATTTTCGTTATTTTATTCAAGACAAGGAATGAGAGTAGAGAAGAAATGAAGATGGAGCCACAGCACTACAAAATGACAAGTGTCAGCTTTTTACCCCAAACCCCCTTCTGTAATTTCTAAAGTCACGCCATCTACACTCTGCATACAGTAAAATGAAAAAAAAGAAACAAAGTGTGAATTAAATTAAACCGAACTACACTGAACTGTAAAACAAAGACCTTCTGCAGTGAGACCAATGGTTGTGAAACGCTCAGCTATTTCTGCTTTGTTAACAAGTGCACTGCATACACTCCAGTGCTCTTAAAGCAGCTCTAAAACCTATTTGGACACTTAAGCCATATTTCTAACATTTTCATTGTGCAGATAAAATATCAAAGCAAATGACAGATGAAGAGCTTTTCTAATTTCACTTTCCTGTGCCAAATTGGCATAGACTTTTAATCAACGACTTAGCAAATGTATTAACTTGTTTCCCCTCATGTCCTGTCATTTTATCAGCATGTTTTATTTATTTTTTTAAATAAACATTACTTGGTTTTATATTTCATTATACAATGACATTGTTTAAGTGTGACGTTTGTGTCCAAATACCATTCTGGCCACTGCACAATCTAGTTCACATATCATTCACATATTACTGACAGGTTAGTCAGACAATGACAAGCATCCAAAACCCCAAAAACCAGCAACTACTTCTAATGATGCAGAGCCATTAACCAGTCAATGCAGCAGGCAGAGTGAGATAGTGAGCCAATGGGATCTGTATGGGGATCAGGGGGAGGGACTTACTGGAGTATCCCGTAACAGTAGTTAGGGATTTGGGGCTGTGGAGCTTTAAACCAGGAGGAATACTGAGAGGCGCTAGAGAGACATAATTATAGAAAGGGAAACAGAGACTGAGAAAGAGCACACGGTAGCTCTGTTCTAAAACCTTGCTTATCTTAAAAACCAGATGTCTTAAAAGGAAGTATAACTCATTGTTATGGAACCTCATAAGGAATGGATTTGGAATTCAGTACTAAGGCTGCAACTGTATTCAACTCAGTTTGATCATGTTTGCATGTTGATACACTAACAGCATGATCATGATCGCTAATAAACATGAAAATGTTACACTCATAAATGCTCTGTAGAATAATACATTCAAATTACTTATCTATTTCACAACATAAAACATTTTCAGTTTTAAGTTTAAAATCAAAATGCTTCCAAATCGAATTTGCTTGCCTTGTCAACCATCCTGGATTTATTTGCAATGCATTATGGAACTGTAATATTCATGAAGGACATATACAATTTAAAATAACATTTTCAAATATTTTAAAATGTAATTTATTTCTAATTTTCAATCTTTAGTGTCACGATCCTTCAGGAATTATTCTAATATGCTGTTTTATGTTTTTTTTTCTCACTTTTGATCAACTGATTGTGTCCTTGCTTTATACTAATATTAATTAAAAAAAAAAAAAAAACAATTGTGTACATTGGAGAATCTCAGAAGGCAGTATAATTATGCCTACCTTCTGGAACAGTCTTTGCTACATTTTGGAACAGAGCTGATAAAAAAAAAGGGGAACTGATGCAAGAAACAAAAACAACCGGTGGAAAAAAAGAAAATATGCCATAGAGACGGTCAAAGAAAGCACAAAAGCAGGGAAGACAGAGAAAATAAAGTTTAAAAAGGGAGAAAAACTGTGACATAAAAGAGAAAGAAAGAACCTCCACTACCATACTCCCATCATTCAGAGTGACAGAGAAAGACATTTGTGACAGAGAACTATACAAATGGAGAGACAGACATACATATTCATTTTTAGACAAAACCGAACGAATAAAGAATAATACCTGCAAGATACAAACAAAAATAAGAAAACTTTTCTCCACAGATTCTAAAACCAAAGAAAAATGCTGAAAACAAGGAAACAGTCTGCCAATCAATCTGCACAATTACCTTGCAGATCAAAATTGCAGGGATATTTGGGCAATGACAGATCATTTGGATTGCTCTAACAATGTAAAAAGAAAACCAGAGAAGGCACTGGACATTAGCTGCTCTCTCTGGAGTGACTGGATACAGAAATACAGCCTGTGATTGACTGAGGGGCAGGCAGTCAGGCGTGGGAATGGTGAACTAACCTTCTTGTGTGATGCAGATGGAGCCGCTGCCCATTCCCACTCGGAGAGCATCCGCTCCGGCATCAATCAAATTCTTCGCCTGAGCCGCAGTCACCACTACAACAGATAGACAACCCACGTTAACTCTGTGTTTGTAGATATTATGTTTAAAAAGTTTGAGTTGAAAACTAACCATTGCCGCCAATGACTTGTAGGTTAGGATATTTCTCTTTAATGTACTTAATCATATTAATCTGAAAGACGGAATTTCCTTGGGAAGAGTCCTAAAGTGAGCAGATAGACCATAGGTAAACAAAAAGTACAACAAAATAAACCATCTTCAAGAACTGATTCACTGAAAGAAAAAAAAAAACAGGCCTCACCAGGACGACCACGTTTACACCAGCCTGCACCAGCAGGTCGAGTCTGTATTTGTCATCATTGTGTGTTCCGATGGCAGCCCCACAAAGCAGCTGATTACGAGAGTCCTTTGAGGCCAATGGGAAATCTCGGTTCTTCTTCAGATCCGTCCGAGCGATGATGGCCAACAAACAGCCCTCCTCGTTCACTATAGGAAGTTTACCTATGGCAAACAAACAGTGTGAGAGCTTCACATGGGGGAATTATCTTGCAGCATTCTGACTTCATTCCAAACTTGTATTTAGACTGATTCATTATGATAACTCATGAATTTGTGAGTGTTTTTGAGAGATTCAACATTTTTTATACCATGTCAGTGGCTTTATTTATGACAAATTAATCAACCTTTAAAAGGAAATATGAAATGTATATACAGAATAAATCATTTACAAATGAAATAATACAATGTATTAATATTTAAAAGACTGAAATGTATTTAGGATAACAATTCAAGACATTTTCCTATTGACACTTTACTAAATGCATTATTTAAAATGAATGCTGTTTTTGAAAAGTAGTGTATACTGGATACAATAAGCAAAAAAAGATACAAGATCACTGTTTTGCAATTATTTTGTGGCATGCCACTGCTAAGAAGTGGTGCATGAAACACTGCTATATAGGTTAATGAATATAAATGTTTTATTTGGTTCAAGGATTAATCCAAAACTTTCAAAAGGGTAAAGAGCTCTCATAAACATTTAAAGTCTACCCCACCTTTTTTGCTCCTCTGGAGGATTTCATTGGCCTCTTCCAGTGTCACTCCTGCTGGAGCTACAACCAGGTCCTCCCTTTTAGTCATTACCTGACAGAAAGACAGTAAAGGTGAGCAGAGTTCAGTAAAAACTGCTTAGCCCTCATCCTCTGTTAAGCCCCACCCACCTCACTGAGGGGAATGTCATGCTCCGACTCTTTGAGGAAGTCAATATCTCGTGATGAAATTATGCCAACCAGACGTCCGCCCATCTGTCCGTTATCAGTGATGGGAATGCCACAGAATCCATGCCGAGCTTTTGCCAGAAATACGTCTTTTGCCCGCTCGTTAGGACTCATCACCAACGGATCTGTAATGAAACCCTGTTTGTACCTCTAAACGGGGGTTGATCGAAAGGGAGGGAGAAAAGTCGAGTGATGTTCTATTAGGCATTTCTACTTGGGAGTCACCTCAATACAGATCACTTAATACAAAATGAGGTGTGAATTTCTCATCCACTAGGATGCTGTTGCAACTGCAGGGTAAGGGTCAGAAGAAATACAGATATTACGAATGAGAGAAGGAAACTGGTACAAACATAGAGACAAGAGTCAGAGACAGCAAGATGAAGACACTCACCTTGACCTTGCGGACTTCATTAGCCTGGAACTCTGGTGTGCAGTTATGATGAATGAAGCCAATCCCACCAGTCAGCTGTGACAACACATCATCACATTAGACTTTAGAATAAAATTTAACACACATAGATGGTCAATCTTTGTCAATTTAGGTTTAAAGACTTAATTTAGGTTAGACTTTTTGTCTTTTTGGGGAGACAGGACAGGAGATTTGCAGGAGAAAAGCTCCACTCACCTGGAAGAGGAAGACTGCAAATACCAGTCAAAAACATCTGCAAATTTTAGATGTTTATTTCTGCTAAGATTTTTATTTTGTCATCTTTTAGAAGCATTCTAGCAATGATGGTCTAAAAGCTAATGGGCATCTTCAAATGCTTTATCTTGATTCATGGGGATTTTAATGACTTCACTGATATTAAACTATAAGGCAGCATATCAGCAAATAAATGTTTCTTTTGTAATATGCATTCATACAGATAATTGGGCTTTTTCAAATGCCTATAACAGGTTGAGATGCTAATCTCAAACAAATCGTAATTCAGTTAGGGGTAGGAATTTAAATGAATGTATTTTAGAGATGTAACTATTCACTCAACCTACGATTCGATTTTTTTTTTAACAAAATAATGTTTAAGACAAATTATGATTTAAATGTGTCCCCATTTCTTTGTGAAAATGAAATATAACTATAATAATATACTAATATAGCACTTGCATGTTATTGCTCTTTTGTTGGTTTTGATTGCTTCTATTGTACTCATTTGTAAGTAGATTTGGATAACAGCATCTGCTAAATTACAAAATTAAAAAGAATGTAAATGTAAATAACAAAGCTAAATATTAATTTTAAAACAAGCCCCAAATCAAATAAATAAGAAACACAAATAAAACAAATCCCTTTTCATCTTGCCTTAATTCATATTAAATGCATATTATATATTTTCATAAGTGCAGCGCTGCTTTGTTTATGGCAGAAACCAAGGAAACACTTTATGCGCCACCTGCTGTTAAAGAGTGAATCTGCGCCTCATTCAGCTCGTCTGCTTTTTCTGCTTCATGCAGACATTTTTTATGGATAGTTTCAAAAAAAAGTCAAGCCATTCTATTTTTTCTTCAAATTTTGAAATTAAACAATCTTATTTAAATTAAAAACTGCTCATGTTGCATGTATGCAGCATCTTTGTTTGGATCATGATTAAAATGCAGTGGTTGCCTCAAATTTTAAATGGAAAGAGCACAGACAAAGCTTTATTTGTTTTTATGAAGAGATTTATTTAATTTGTGTTTCTTATTTATTTGATTTGGGGCTCGATTTAAAATGTCAATTTAGTTTTGTTATTTACGTTTACATTATATCTAAATTTGTAATTTAGCAGATGCTTTTATCCAAAGCGACTTACAAATGAGTACAACAGACGCAATGAAAACAACAAAAGAGCAATAAATTACAAAGGCAATATTAGTATATTATTATAGTGTTACATTTACATTTCACAAAGAAACTTACAGTATTTTGTCCAAGCAATAATAAAAGAACACATTTACTTAATAATTTGTCTAAAATCTCTTTTTGTAGTAAAATAAATTAAAATCATAACTCGAATCGTGAAATCAAAATCCTGAATCAAATTTAATTGTGAGCTGAGTGAATGGTTACATCCCTAATAGTAAGAGCACTTTCTGTGGTGGGATCTTGTGTCAGTCATTCTCTTACCGCCATAGCAATGGCCACGCCAGACTCCGTGACTGTATCCATGGGTGAAGAGACCAGTGGAGTTTTCAATGTGATTTGTTTGGTCAGCGCTGATGTCAGATCCTACAGAGAGAACCAATCAAATTAAACCACTGATTGTATACAAGAAACATCATCCATCCAACAGTAAAAAATTTACTACTTTTGACTACTGTACAGAAGTTGAACGTTTCACTTACCACTTGGTCAGCTGTGAAGTCAATGTACCCAGGCAGAATCAGGAAATCACTGAAAGAGAATGGAGAAAAGTGGGCAAAAATGTGATTGAGATTAATTAATTTAAAACTGCTGCAAGTGATTTTTAAACACATATCACTATTACTTGACAGATGTAACTGGTAAAAGGTGTCCTGAGAAGTAATACTTGTCTCTGTGACTATACAGCATTGGACTAGCCAATCAGAAACGTCTATAGGTGGCTTGTACACACTGACATATACCATTACCACGTTGATTATGTTTCAAAGACGGTCATTTTATCTATTATATGTCACATATCATGTTGTTTACGGGTGTCATGCAACATTTTAGATAAAAACCAAGTATGTCGATGCTGCAGTCTCATCATGTCCAACGTAAACAGTAGATTAGTATACACTCTAGTGTTAGATGGTAAACAGAAATGCATTTCTAGAAAAATCTCGCACCTGCCACGGAGAGGCTTTCACTTGGGGACATTACATGCTTTGCATGGCACCAGAGAATTTGTAAAGAGAAAACAACCACAACATACTTCACAAAGCTCATCCTATTTATAGCACATTTGGAGGGCCTGGCGTGAAAGACTCCCATTAGTTTTGGTACAAAAAAAGCTGCTTGGGGTGTCAGTGGTTTAAGAAAAGGCTTGTGTTAACTCTGCTACTCTGTACTTGGCACAATGGAATGGCAGCAGATGATGAATCAACCATACTTCATCAGTCAATCCAAGATGTCCTTCCAACCTAACATAACCTTGTGAACCCACACTGACATGCGCCCTCCGTAGTGATTCGTTGTACTGACCTACGTGAAACAGAGTTGCATAATAGATTGATAAAAAAAGTGAGCTGGCAGTCACATATACCCATGCCATGCATGCAGGATGTCAAACCAGACAAATGTGGACCAACAACGACACCTATATTCTATTGAACTCATGATAGTTGTTTTAAATGAAGCTGCATACTGTGTAAGCACATCTGCAGTGATGACAGGCAAGAGTGTGTGATGTTCAACAAAAAGCAAGCATATGGAAAATGCAATGAGGCACAAGTTAAGGTATTTACTTATAGGTAAGGCCGTCTCCGCAGTTGAAGAGCTGCTGTCCGGTTAGACCGTCGTCAGGCACGTAGCCAGTCTGTCCGCTGATTAAATAATCCGCCATAATGCATGGAAGCGTAAAAGTCCAAATTTCTCACAGGATGAGTGTTTCTCAAGACAGTGCGCACTCAGTCCGGTGAGTGATGTTCTCCTCGGAGCCTCAATCTGACACAGTTTTTGCGACACCTAATGACATTAAATGTCGAAAAAAGCTCAGGCTTCTGTGAAGAAAAGGGTCTGAATCAAAGAAAAATCAACAAGATCTTGTTTTTGGAACTGAAGCTGATCCGTGTTGACCACAAGCATCCCACGTGTCTGTCTGTAGGACCACCTATTCTTCCGCACATATAAATAAGGTGTCTTCGTACGTCACTTCCGGGCTGTAGCAGGGTAGCGTTTTATTCGCTTAAACTGCTTGAATGTAGGAGACTGAGGATCATCTCTTCACCCTGGGGTGCAGTGGAAGGGTGGGGTGCTTGTTTGTATCGTCGTTCTCGTTATCTCGCGCGCACATGTGTTCAGCACGAAGGGAACTTCTTCGATTTAAACGTATCTCTTGCGCTCTGCTGCTGACTTGCAGGCCCCGGAGCGCGCGAGAACACATCATGACCTTGTAGCTCGCGCAACGACCATTTGAAGACTGTGAAATCGTGAAATTAGGACAGCAATAATAATAAAAAACACATTTATTAAATCAATGTTACACATTTAAACCAAACATGCTTGTCAGTAAAAGCAATTTTTTTGTATTATGGTCATTTTAGCATTCAGTACCATTTCAGTCCTCATGATATAATGTGATATATTTTCTTTAAAAATGGGCTTTATACTTTTTGAAAAAATACTCTTTGGTGGCAAATTATCTACATGAAGCAGAGTAATTAACACTCCTTAATTCACTCCTTTTATTAGTTTAATAATAATTCACTGATGTGTTAAAGCATAATGTGTCCACCGTTATGCTTATTTATAGAGGAAGTTCTTATTACGCACTAACTTGTTGTTCATCATATGAATATGGACTTTAGCATAAAATGTCCCTCCTGTTACTGTTCACCCTGATACTGTTTTGTGGGGCAGCTGTGGCATAATGGTTATAGAGTCTGACTTGTAACCCGAAGGTTGCAGGTTTGAGACTCAGTGCAGTTGTAGATGTGCAGAGTGAATGAACAGTGCTCTCTTCCATCCTCAGCTGAAGTGCCCTTGAGCAAGGTACTGAACTCTCAATTGCTCCCCAGGCACTGGAGCAAATAGCTGCCCACTGCTCTGGGTGTGTGTTTACGGTGTGTGTGTTCCCTATACTCACTGCTGTGTGTATGCACATGGATGGGTTAAATGCAGAGCACCATTTCCTAGTATGGGTTGCCATACTTGGCAAATGTCTGTTTCTTTCACTACAGTAGCAGGATGGACATTTTGTAACAGTCAATGTAAAATAGATAAATGTTTACAGCATGTATTAGTACTTATAATTAATGTATTATGTATTTAAATGAAAGAGTTGTTTAAATGGAATGCACGTATTTGTCAGGAAATGGTACTGTTGTCTGCTGCTGAAAAGCAGCGACGCAATAAGGCTGATCATGATGCAGTTCCTTAAAGAAGGCAGATATACCTTAATGAACAGAAAGAGAGGTGGAGAAAGGGAATAAAGGAAGGAAGAAAAAAGTGTTAGAACTCAGCTTGACTCATTAGATAGAAACTGTAATTAAATTATCTTGATTTTGCCATTACATTGTGGTGTGTGTGTACTGGATTTCTGTATATTATGCGGTCCAAATGTCCCCACAAGTATTGTAATAGCAGTCGATTTTGACCTTGTAGGGACATTTATTTGGTCCCTATGAGGAAAAAACAAAACATATAAGCCTCACAGAATGAAGTGTTTTAAAATCTAAAATAACTGTGCGGGTATGGTTTAGGTGTAGGGTTAGGGTAAGATACAGTTAAGAGACAGAATAGAAAATACAGTTTGTACAGTAGAAAAACCATTATGCCTATGGCATGAATCCGTTAACAATAGAAATACCAGTTTAAGAGTGTCGGTGTGTGCACGAGGGAGCAAAATAATATGTTAATAATATGCTATAATTTTAAATAGTAAAATACAATGCTAAACAAATTTTGTTGCCTAATAAAAGGATATTATATCAATTGAGATCTTATAATAATAAGTATAAGAACAACTTACTTTAATGTGGTATAATTGACCTTATATCCTGCATAAATTGTTATATACAGAACATGGATCTGTTGTAGTGATTTTAAATTGCGACATGCAATAATAAAATGCTTCTTTTAGTAGGCACTAGGCAGTATATTGACAAATACTGTTGTTCAGTGGTGAGATGTCCACCCTGTTATGCCCTGTCCTGTCAACCGCTTCCCCCGTCCACCCTGTTAAAGTTATATATATAAAATAAGTTTAAAAAATGCTATGCATATCTTTTTTGTATACTTGTAGGGAAATACATTTTAAAATTAAATCATTTAATTAATTAATCAATTAAATTGAACTTTATTTTAAGATGTAATTAAAATTTTAATTAAAACTTGACTTAGAAACCTTTTTTCAAGATAATGCCTGATTATGAACACTTTGTTAAAATACATTTGAAGGGTAAAAAGAGGGACATTTTAGTTCTTAGAAAATGTAAATATTACACTGTGAATTCAAGACACTTATTAAAGATGGGAATGTCCTGTAACAGGGACATTTCACACATTTGGCCCTTGCTTGTGTGAAGAATTTAATGAAAGATTACTGAATAATAATATCCTGAGCTGGACCAATATATTTTTCTTATAGTGTAAAAAGCTCTTTTTCAGATAAAATTACATCATGGAAATTTAAATGTCTTTTGAAAGAAAGATATCAAGCTGAAATGGCACCAAATAGTAAGAATGACCCATAAAGTTTTTTTTTTTGTCCTTTTATTTTAATTTGTATTATAATATAAATATTGACTTTAAATTGCATCTGATCTGTGTGTATGTGCTTGAACTAACTATGAACTAAATCCTTTATGAGACATCATCAAAAGGAAAAGTGGTTTATACAATACTGAATGTTGCGTTTATTATTTTTCTATAAAGATCAAATGTTTTCTTTAATGGCTGTGGGTTGCCTATTGTAACCATACTTATCCCTATGTATGAACAGTGTAAGTCTTGAGATACCTCAAATTATGTGCAAAAATAAAATGACAAATGTGAGCTTTACTAATATATGACACCTCTAACATTCTGGAGGTGACATGTTAAAAAGTTGTGTGGTAGATAAATATATGTCACTTCAAATGTACTTGTACACTTTCATTCAAAATGTTGGGATCACTATGATTTTTTTTCTTGAAAGAACATACAAATATTACTGACCACAAAATTTTGATTGGTAGTGTAGTGCAAATACATCTTTAACGTGTGTGCACAAGAAAACACAAGAGTCTCTGTCTGGTTTAAAAACTTTCTCTCAGTAACTATTTCTGTACAACCGTTGAAAATTACAGCATCATTTTTTCATCTTTTTTTTCAGTTTTCAGTTTTTTTTTTGTTTTTTTTCAATGATCTAACTAGCAACAGCCATTTCCAAAAAAAAAAAACATGAGAAGAAAGCAAGAGTGAGAAGGAATGGCGGCAGAAGTTATGGCAGGAGCAATGATGGGGGGGGGGGGGGGGGGGGGAGAAAAGAGTTAGACTGTTTTTGGTGGAGTGTTTTGTGTGTGTGTGCGCGCATGTGTAAAGTCAGCTGACATGGGGATGTGAGAATGCAATGTTTGCATATGTGAATCCTTGGACATAATCATGGCATTCTCAAACAAAATCCACCAAATAAAGATTAGAAAGCAAAAAGGGGCACTGATGAAGGGAAGAATGAACAAAAAGGAAAAATGCTTTGAAGATGCTATAAATGTGAAAGACAGAAAGGAGATGGACAAAATGTTATAAGATTTAGAGTAGAGTTTTGACAAAAAAAAGTGGAGGGGTATCTTTGGAGAGAATGGACCAAGACAGTGGAGAGAAGAGTGAGCTTCATGTGGATTTGATGGACAGATGTTTAGGTGTCGTGGAAATCCTTCAGCAGCGTCCGTCTCTTCTGCTCAGCAATGTGCATCTGATTCTCCAGATCCTATAGAGAGAGAGAGAGAGAGAGAGTGAGAAGAGAAAAAATAAAAACGCTTTTTGTTTAGTTTTTTTTTTTTTTTAACTCCATGTCCATGTTCACAACTTCCTCTTGTTTTTGTATCATCTCTCACCCCTCTATCATTAGCGCTCGGCTCTCCTCTCTCATAACTGTCTGCTCTCTCCACTTTCCATGACAAGTTCTCGATCTCCGCCTCCAGCTGTGCTTGCTGATACTCAAACTACAGGGAATAAAAAAGAAATTTTTCCCATTACCAAAGACTGATCTCAAAGAGATATTTGACTTTCAATGAAAGATTCACATATTTAATGCAATAGCTTACCAATTTTTTGCGGGGTCCAGACTCCATGTAGTAGGCATAAGGATAAGTGTACTGCAGTGTGTAACGACACTATGGAGAGAGCAAACAGACAAAGTAAGCGTGTGGAAACACAGACCTTTATGCATCAACATTTGTGCCTGCAGAATATAGCTGCAAGATAAATCAAAATATCAAGAATTGCATTATGTCTTATGTCAATTATCAAATCGCAAAGGCAATGATTTAATTAAACAAATATATACTCTGATTGTTTCAGAGTGAAGCATGACACTGTCGTTTGACTTGAGTAGTGTTTTCAGTCTGTTTCACAGTAAATGCAGCTTTGAATCACACAAACTCCATCTCTGAATCTGCTAAGTTTTGCTCGATTAACTTGCATTTGGGAATGCATCATGCGGCAAACATTTTCCCAAATTTATAACAAAGTGCTTATAAACTGGCAGCTATGAAAAAAAGAGGCTTTAAGATTCCCCTAAATTTTTCCACCAAAATAAAAGCTTGAGTGTTTAATGTTTGAAAATGTAAAAAATAAGACAGCCATAAATAGTACCAGAAGTTTATATAGTTTTACTTTCAAGTATTGCTTTTTTTTTTTTTTTTTTTTTTCAAAGCCATATTGATATATAAATTACACATTTGTAAACTGTGTAGCCTTACACATAAGCAACCCTCAGGAGATCTACTGTGGATTGCAGCTGAATTCTGCCTGTACCTTGGCTAGTAGCTTGGCAGCATTCTGCAGGTACTGCCAGTCAATCCAGGTGCCCAGGTTATTCATAACTCGCTCCTGAATCTTCTCCTGGATCCGCTGGTATGTCTGTGCCTCCAGTTGCATGCTCTTATTGTGGTTCTCCCACTGGACACACACATAATGTACAGATTATGTATCAAACAATTACGTGTCAATGCTGTTTTTAACATGAAAACTGCAACTTCAAATTGATGCATTTCATAAGGCCGTGAAGAAATATAGAAATGTGTATTATCAGCATAACAGTTGAAGTCAACACCATGTTTTATGATGATATCTCTCAGGGGTAACATGTTAATTGTGAAAAGCAATGCGGCCTCAGTACTGAGCCTTGTGGTACTCCATACTGCACTTGTGATCGATATGATAACTCTTCATTCACTGCTGTGATGAAAGTCAGATAAGTATGATTTGAACCATGCCAATGCATTTCCACTAATGCCAACTGATAAACCCAATGAGATAATAACTCAGTTTCAAATCTAGTGAGTTGTATTGTCGCCATATAGGCAACATCCTAACTGAAAAAGAACACCATATAGGCAGCGACTAGACAACCACCATACAAATGGAATTAGATATTTTTATTAATACTTTGAATAAGTTAACTATAATGTTACTGCCTACTTTTTGGAACAACCTACTTCTCAGGATCACTACTAAGCTCACTCGGTTCATTGCTTTTTCCAAAAGAGATTTATTTATCAATTCATCATTTTTGTCTCACCCTCTCAAAGTAGAACAGGTATTTTTTGAGGGCCTCTCTGGCCTGGGCCTGCTGGCTCTGATTCACGATGTCAGGATTCTCTTTGTAACGACTGCACTCGTAGTACTCACTGCCATGAGTCTTCCAATCTCCCAGACACATCCAGCAGAAATCTACACACAGCCATAACAATGTCATTACAATTAAGAGGGATTTGATGTAATTTTTTTAACCAAAAACCACCGGGAAAAAACATACCATGTTTACACTTTGAACATTGCTGCAAAGAGAGAGAGAGAAAAAAAAAATATTCAGTTAAAACATCTTTTTTTTTTTTTACTATTTTAAACACACTATTGTTCAACTTTTTTTCTAGAAGAAATTAATACAGATAGGATGCATTACATTTACATTTACTCATTACTCATTTAGCAGACACTTTTATCCAAAGCAACTTACAAATGAGGACAATGGAAGCAATTGTAAAGTGTTGTAAAGTATTAAACTGATCAAAAGTGACAGTAAAGACATTTGTAATTGTATAAAGGATTTATATTTACAAATAAATTTTTAAAACATTCAATTCATCAAAGAACATTGAAAAAAAATTATTGTAATAGATTTCAGAAGAATATTAAGCAGCTTAACTGTTTTCAACATTAATAATAATAAAAAATGTTTCATAAGCACAAATCAGCATATCATAATGATTTCTGAAGAATCATGTGACACTGAAGACTTGAGTAATGGCTGCTGGAGATTCAGCTTTGCTAGTACAGGAATAATTCACATTTTAAAACAGAAAACAGTTAAAGTTATAACTTTTTTTTTTATAACTTTGGTGAGCATTCAAGACATTTTAAAAAACACAAACTTCTTACTGGCCTCAAACTTTTGAACAGCAGTATAAAAGCTTAAGTTGATTGTACAGTAAGGAAAATATTTATTTGATCCCCTGCTGATTTTGTAAGTCTGCCCACTTACAAAGAAATTAAGGATCTGTAATTTTGATCATAGGTTTATTTTAATGGGTAGAGACAGAACACGGACCCAACAAATTGAGAAAAAAAAAACATTATATAAAGGTTAGTGATTGATTTGCATTTCAGTGAGTGAAATAAGTATTTGATTCCCTACCAACCAGCAAGAATTCTGGCTCCCACAGACTGGTTATGTGCCCATGTGGAACACAGATTAGTCCTGCCACTTTAACAAGTTACTCCTAATGTCAGCTCATTAGGTGTACAAGACACCCGTCCACACAATCTGTATCTTCCATTCCAACCTCTGCCACCACCATGGGCTGTCAAAGGATGTCAGAGACAAGATTGTAGAGCTGCACAAAGCTGGAATTGGCAACAATCCCCTGCAAAGATTTTAAAATCCCCTGCAAAGACCTTGTCTCAGAGGAGCACCAGGACAAGACCACAGGAAACAGATGATTCTTCTGCACAATCTGACTTTGCTGCAGCCTGGAATTGAACTACTGGTTTCGTCTGGTCAGAGGAGAACTGGCCCCCCAACTGAGCCTGGTTTCTCCCAAGGTTTTTTTTCTCCATTCTGTCACCGATGGAGTTTCGGTTCCTTGCCGCTGTCGCCTCTGGCTTGCTTAGTTGGGGTCACTTCATCTACAGCGATATCATTGACTTGATTGCAAATAAATGCACAGACACTATTTAAACTGAACAGTGATGACATAACTGAATTCAATGATGAACTGCCTTTATCATTTTGCATTATTGACACACTGTTTTCCAAATGAATGTTGTTCAGTGCTTTGACGCAATGTATTTTGTTTAAAGCACTATATAAATAAAGGTGATTGATTGATTGATTGATTGACAAGACCATCAGCAAGAAGCTTGATAAGAAGGGGTCAACTGTTGGTGTGATTATTAGGAAATGGAAGAAATACAAAATAACCATCAATCGGCATCTGTCTGGAGCTCAGTGCAAGATCTCGCCTCATGGGGTAAGACTGATCATGAGAAAAGTGAGGGATCAGCCCAGAACTACACGGAAGGAGCTTGTTAATGATCTTAAGGCAGTTGGGACCACAGTCACCAAGCAAAACATAAGTAACACACTACGCCCCAATGGACTGAAAACAATGCACTTGCACTCGCAAGGCCCCCCTGCTCAAGAAGGCATATGTACAGGCCCATTTAAAAGTTTGCCAATGAACATCTAAATGATTCAGAGAAAGCTTGGGAGAATGTGCTTCGGTCAGATGAGACCAAAATTAAGCTTTTTTGCCGTGTTTGTAGGGAAAGAAATGCTGACTATGTCCCCAAGAACACCAAGCATGGAGGTGGAAACATTATACTTTGGGGCTGTTTCGCGATTTGACTGCATCGAGGGGCAAAAGGACAGGACCATGTACTGTAAAATCTTGAACGAGAACCTTCTTCCCTCAGCCAGAACACTGAAGATCGGTCATGGATAAGTCTTCAAGGATTACAATGACTCAAAACATACGGCCAACACAACAAAAGAGAGGAGAAGCACACGAAGGTCATGGAGTGGCCTAAACAGTCTCCAGACCTCAATCCTATAGAAAATCTTTGGAGGGAGCTGATTTCAATGGGTCTACGATGTACTTAAGCTTACGATGCTTTTGGGAAACGTAACAAATAAAAGTTAACAAATAAGCTATTCAAGTAGTACTCTCACTCTGACATTCTGGGTAATATATTAAGTGCCCATAAAAGTGTGAAGAATGAAAAAGAATGTGCATAGTACTCACCATGTGGTTGCACCCTCCATTCTTCTCAATGCAGATATTGCACTTAGGGCACTGTGGGTACAAAATCAAAACATAACGATATTAATATCTTTATTATCAAATTAAATGTACACCTAAGATATATATTTAATGTGACTTTAAATGTATCTGTGTGTGCTTCCTTACGTCTTTAGTGTGTGCACTGATGTAGTTGGCTGTTTCGGAGTCATCTGCACATTTGGTCAGCCATTTGCGGATGGTAGCACAATCTGTGGGTGCGTGATACATCTGTCTGCACTTAAAACTGAAGACAGACAGACACAGTTAATCCAAACACATGTATCACACCATGAATTGAGTGGTGTGTGCAAGTGTAATTGTGTGTAATACCAGAAGACTTCTTCGCAGAGGCTGCATTGGACTCTACGAGCTCGAGGTTTCTGCACCTGTATAACTATTGGACAGTCGGCACCAGGACACAACTGCAGCTGGAAATGACTCTGGAGACACACAGATACATGAGCAGGTTAAGGGCAATCACAGAGATTTTTGTTCTACAATGTGTCAAAGCTGGAGATGTACTGATATTAGAATTCTGCCAGATACCAATTTTAATGTTACGGCCAAACAATAAAAATATTTAAATGAACGAAATAAAGAACTTAACATTTAATAAATACATTCATGATACAATTTAATAAATAAATCTAAAAATAATAATGTTAAATTAAATGTTTTAAGTTATTTTAGTCAGCAAAAATATTATAATGTATTACACATTACTGTTTAAAAGTTTGGGTTTGGTAAAATTTGTAATATTTTGAAAGAGGCTTCTTATGCACATCAAGGTTGCATTTATTTAATCAAATACAGTAAAACAGTAATCACGTGAAATATTATAAGCATTTTAAATAACTGCTTTCCATTTAAATACATTTTTAAATGTAATTTTAAGCTGAATCTTTCAGCAGCCATTAAATCAGTCTTAAGTGCCACATTATGAACATCATTTTAATATTTCTGTTTAGATTTTTTCACAAATAGAATGCTGAGAACAGGATTAATCTGAAATAGTTGTTTTATTTAAGAACTGACCATTTTTGATCAACTTAATTTAACCCTTGCTCAATAGAAGTACTAATTTCTTTAGACCCAACAACTGAACCACTGTGTGTAATAATTATCTAATATAATAAAATGTTTTATAAAAGCTGTAATAATGGCAGATAACTTATAAGGAAAACACATATTGTGCATCCCTTGACAGAAAAACACCTCCACACAATCCCTGAAGAGGTAGCGTCTGTATTTGTCTTTCAGTTCCTCGCTGGGCAGCAGAGGAAGAACAAAATCATCTGGCATGCGAAGAGAGCAGTCCTGCGCCATGCAGGAGATCTCTACAGACAAACACAATCCACAGAGGAGATCAGATAACAAGCTCACTCTAATCAGCAACACACACTGTACTGCACACAGTCTTAATGCACTCAGTGTGTGTGTGTGTGTGCACTCACCAACTCCCACGCCATCTTTGACAAGTACAGTGCAGTGCTGCTCCCAGCATGCCTTGCAGAAGGAGTGCTGACAGGGTAGAGAGAGGAGAGTGTCTCTCCGGACCAGCTGCAGACACACCCCACACTGCTGTGACGTCCCGGCCTGAAGACACACGCACATACATGTCAAGAAAAGGAAGTGCAGTAATGATCATTAACGGAATAATGAACGGTTGTCCCAGGCAAACAGGTTTTTCTCTTTCTCACAGCTATGTTGGTTTCATGCCTTTCAAATCACTGTTCCACTTTGTCACATAATAAAATAATTAAATCTGAATCAATATTTCAAGTCCATCATTGATGTGGCAAATAGCTGTGTAAGATGCAGACTAAAGTATAGTCAGCTTGTAATTATCATAAAATAACCCCTTTATTGACTGTACACTGCATGTACACCATACTCCGTGCCATCTGCAATTTATCAAAGAACAGATTTCATGATGGGAACATTTTTAATTGCCTTGATTAAAATAAATAAAAATATATACATTTAATTTTACTTCAAATAACTATGTAAAAGACTAAATGAAGGAACATTACAGGAACTCACAGTGAGAGATCGGCAGATGCTTGTGGGCTGAGCATGGGCTTCACATAGCAACTGAGAGGAATTGGACTTACACCTTCAAATACAGAAAAAATATTAACAAAGACAGAAGTAACATCGGGAATTTAGGGTAAACATTATATGTATGCAATGAATATTTTGTTTTTATTTTTTTGTGATTCTTTTAAACGTTGCAGTTCATTTAAGAATCCATGCAGTGATGGATAACATGCACACTAATGTTCAAAAGTTTGGAGTCAGTAAAATATTATGTTATTGTTTTTGAAAGAAGTCTCTTATGCTCATAAAGGCTGCGTTTATTTGATCAAAATACAGTGAAAACAGTAATATTTTATAGTTAGTTTTATAGATACAATATTAAAATAACCTTTTTCTCTGATATGATTTATTCCTGTGATAGCAAAGCTGAATTTTCAGCAGCTTCATTACTCCAGTCTTCAGTGTCACATTATCCTTCAGAGATCATTCTAATATGCTGATTGCTGCACAAGAAAAATATTATAAATTATGAAAAAAAAAAAATTGAGCAAACTCGAGTATTTTTTTGATGAACATAAAGTTGAAAAAATAGAATTTATTTGTAACAAATCTTTTGCAACCTTATAAGTCTTTGCTGTCACTTTTGATCATCTTTATGCGTCCTATCTGAAAGCATTATTTCTTAAATAATAATAAATAAAACCTCTTACTGACCCCAAACATTTGAACAGTAGTCTCTCAGATTTCATGAGTTATTACACAAGAAATACAAAAACATTTAAATCATTTTAAAGGACGTATAGCATATCACACCACTGAAACTATTTAACGCTTCACGGTAACTTCCCATAAAAGTGTACAGATTTTGTTTGTGTGTGCTGTATTTAATTACCTTTCGAGTATTTGTGACACTTGCCAGTGAAAATGTACAAGGACCAGTTTGGCTACAGCTGGTGACACCTGAGGAAGAAAAAAACATCTCTCTGTACTGACAGACTAAACTCCATGAACTCAAGAGAGGAAAACCAAGGTCTAGCTCGGATCAAGGAAACAGAACCGGAGCACACAACGTTTTTAATAATTTATTAATAAAAACCGACTAACGTTTCGACGCTCATTCGTCTTCTTCAGAGTCCGAAGACGACGACGATGCATGAGCGTCCAAACATTAGTCGGTTTTTATTAATAAATTATTAAAAACGTTGTGTGCTCCGGTTCTGTTTCCTTGGTCCGAGCTAGACCTTGGTTTTCCTCTCTTGAATATTGTGTCCTGTTCTGTGAGCACCAACCAGGCTGAAGCGCAAGTGACTCCCTTCTATAAACTCCATGAACTGTCTGAACAGTTTATAGTTTGAAAAGATACACAAATACACAGCTAAATATTGTCAGCCAATAATTAATCTGCTAAACGTTGTCACTCATTCGGTCCCTCACCTTTAGGGCACTAGCTACATTGTTGACTTGTTCAGTTAGTACCCTCTGGCTCTCCCTGTACGTCAAGCAATTGAATTGGTATTCTTCTGGGTCAAACGGTTCTTCTATCGCCACGTCATCATCAATTCCATCATAATAATCAGGGATGTCACCCTCTCCGGCGTCTTCATCATCTTCGATTTCCTCGTTACTGTCTGAGGCTTGGCTACTCATATCCACAGACATAGCCCTCTGGGCCCGACGGTTTCCTGACTGAAAGTTGCTCTCCACCAATCAGCAGCTACTGAGCTGCTCCTCTCCACCTCCAACTGTTCCGAGAATCCCAGGGGGCCCTTTGGCTTTTAGCAGCACCGAAAAAAGCAGAAGAAATCACACTCCCCGTCACTCATGAGGAACCGGAGCAAGGGATGAGCTCAGACAGAGAAAAAAAATACTGAAAGAGAGAAGAAAAACACATTAGTTGGTCTCAGTCCTTCATACGTTGTGTATTTCATTATTTTAAAGGATATTTAGCCTAAAAGCTTATGCTCAAAATTAGTTATGTTGACAAATATAAATTGTCTATACATTTCTTTACAAAGCTACAATTCTTATTTTCCATTTTAAAAATGGACCATCATGAAGGAATTTATCTTGAGATGATGACTCTACCTTTCCTACTAATTACACAGCTCTTTAATAAATATATGAATAGACACAAAATATTGATTGAGTTTAAATGATTACAATACGTGAGAAGAAAGACTACTGTATTTGGAACTTGTGAAGAGTCTCTGATTGGTGGAGATTCTTCATGTAGATTTTCATCAGGAATTCTATTGTTAGATATGATTATTAACTATATATATATATATATATATATATATATATATATATATATATATATATATATATATATATAAATATAAATAATGCGGTCAGACGGCTTCAACAAAACAATATACTTTTAATTTACAAGCTCACGGCAGGTCTCGTCTTTAATTAAATTTAAATGATAAATTATTGTCCAAAATTCATTCTTTCTTGAAGAAACGTAATGGGATTTTATTTCAGGTCTGTTGTACTCCATAATAATAAGTGGGTAGCGGTTTTCAATCTATTTACTTTATTTCCAGACGGATCACACACCTGGTGAAAGCGGCCTTGCTAGTGTACGTAAGTGTAACATTACTTCAGTGACACTCGCTGAGCTTGACCCACTGATCGAGGAGCTGCTACAGTCCAGTATTTACAGATCAACACACCTTGAAAAACTCTCTGAAGGTTGTACTTGTAGATGTTTGTCTCGGTTTTACCAGCGGCCAAGCATCTCTTTGAGCGAAAGGCAATCATAACCTTACATGCTGAGCGGCTTAGCGTTCCGTTTTAACGGATTAACGTTACAAGGTGTACTGACAGTCCAACCGGACAGCAGGAGCAGGTGAGGCCGCGTGACCGCGCGCGCCTGATGATCACAGATATCAGAGCTCCTGCTGATGTGATGACGGTCACCGATTCAATCAAATAAACAATCGGTGCAACCGTCCAGTCCGGTTCGGACCCCCACAGTCATGGGACGATCTGAAGGTCCAACGCGTTCGCGCACCGTCTATCCCTAGCATTCCAGCAGGGCTATAAAAAGAGCACGACTTAGAGTGCCGTGCATAATATCACGCTCAGCTGGGTCACGGATCATGGTTTAAGTGCGTAGGGGTTGATCAAGGACTGCAGACTCGCGGTACTGACAGTGCTGGTCCTGCTTTGTTTACTCCGTGTGAATCGGACCGCAGCAGCTGTTGCTCCTCTCTAGATCAGCAGCACATATGTACAGCAGCGCGATCGATGCGCAGAGTCTCTCTTTCCCGCTTTATCCCTCGGAACATCTATCGTTTCACTACGCATATCCCGCAGTTTAAAGTGCATATAGTCCAACTAAACTTGTTTGAATGAATGCAAGGGTATTTTGGTGTCTGCTTTAAGGGCTTTATTTGCAATCATCCGCCAGCGCGCACTCCAGCTCAGGGATTCGTATGTAAACAAGGCCGTTTTGGTTCGCTCGCCAAAGCCGCTGCTCTGATCGTTCAAAGCCCCCCGTCGCACCCAACATACTGAAATTACTCACCTCCCGGACCGACACAGGCCACCACTCGAGCCTGGCAGAAGAGAGATATTGGGACAAAGATCCAAGCAGTTCGCTTAGATGAGTCTCAGCAGAGCTGAAGATCGGAAGTACGGGGGGATTCTAGAGCGGCGTCACTTCCGTGTCCGAGCGCGAGGCTGTTTTTTTTTTTTTTGTCTATTTTTCATTGACTTTTTATGGTTTTCAGCTCCGTTAGTGAGGAGGTGCCCCACAAACACACACACAGTCACTTATACTCAAAACTGACATACATACTTGGACGCTCGTGCAAATGTAGGTCAACAAAACAAAGGCAAACAAAGAAAAGCGCAAGTTCATGGTCTAAAAACCTTTATCGAATAAAGATAAAAACAAAAACGGAATATAAAGTAATAATTAAAATGTGTTATTTTGTGTATTTCAGACATGAGTTAAGAAAAATAACTTTTTTGCACATATATGTATATAAAGTCAAAGTGCCTTTTGTATGTACACTACACGCATATTTGAACATGGTGATTCTTTGCTATGATAGAATTAAAGCCTATAAGCTTTTTAATATATAAAAAAGGGATTTGGCCTTCAATATGACCTGCTCAAAGATAGAATTCCATATAGTACTCCTTCTGTAATATCTTGGTCAGAAAAAGTAAAAGTAGCATGTCTGCTACAAATAATTTACTCAAACTTCCTGTTTCAATAGGAAATGTAAATGCAGGAAATTAACTATTTGGGTATTTAATGCTTTGCAAACATTTTTTTTCCCCTTTTTTTAATGGATGTTTTAGATGGATGTCAGTGATTCAAAATCCAATCATCAATTGCTGGATAGATCCGCAACCAGCCCATTAGACCCTGATGTACATCACGATTTGGATGAGAAGATCTATCGTTCTTTCTCTTTCATTGCACCTTTAATATTACTCACTAAAGTTGCATGAAACTTCAAGACCATTTAAAAATCATGAATGATGTGCTGCTGTTTTCCAATTCATTGCCAAAAGTACTTTTCTGTGACTGACCAGAACATCAGGGGCCACTTAGAAAGAGTGAATGACTTTCTGGAACTCATAGTTCACAGACACAAAAACTCCAGCAAACCAGTTGTTTATTTGCATGTTTTTTTTTTCAATAGCATGTTCTATAAAAAATATGTATTTTGATACAAAAACAAATGTACATTCTGAAAACATAAATGCTTGATATTTTCAAAATTCCCTGCATATGGAGCTATTGCAGTTATAAAATGTTGGGTACAGTGATGTAGATCTAAGAGATACACAGACAATACATGCTTATAAATGCAGAAAAACATTTAAAAGGAGGATAAGAAATGTGAAATAATAAAGGGCCGATTTAGTCAAACTTTTTCAAAAGGGAAGAGATGTTTCTGCTCTCCACGTTTCTCTCGTTTAGTTACACGCCTTACAATCTTTTCCTCTTGTTCCTCTTGTCTGTTCTGTGGCCATGAACTAGTCAGAGAGGGTGGATCTGTCTGAGCCCCGCCCTCTTCCTCCTCATCTGAGGACAGGCCTTCTTTTTCTTGCTTAAGCCCCGCCCCTGATGCCAGCCCCTGATGCCCATAGCGACGCTTCAGCCTCTCTTTTATCAACAGGCCTTTGACCAGTAGTGTCCAGTTAGCCACCACGCGCTTTTCACGTTTCTGTTAAAAGATTCAACAATAATATTTACAAAACGCAAATTGTTCACTCTAAAATCAAAAGCACTATTTTCTAGACAAAATATTTCTTCAGTGTTGGGTAAAGTTGACACATTTTTGTAAAAATTTTGTTTTTCAGATGGCGATGCTGTTGTGAAAAACAACATTATTTACAAAGAAAGAACTTCAAAAAATCCACACACCTCTTGTTCTTTCTTTTGCTGGATATCTTGCTCATTTTCCCAAGCTTCTTTCAGGATTTCTTGGTGTTCTTCACAGACGATATAGCCATCGTTACTGAAATATATTGAGGCAATTAAATTACAGAACACACCTTCAAACATTTATATGCACACTATTTATGCACATATTTATGCACATATACACTATTTATGTGGGGGGCAGTGGCTCAGTGGTTCATGTAGGTTGTCTACAAACCGGAAGGTTGGTGGTTCGATCCCCGGCTCCACCTGACCAAATGTCGAGGTGTCCTTGAGCAAGACACCTAACCCCAGCTGCTCCCGACGAGCTGGATGGCGCCTTGTATGGCAGACACCGCCGTCGGTGTGTGAATGGGTGAATGTGAGGCAAATTGTAAAGCGCTTTGGATGGCCATGTGGTCTGTTGAAAGCGCTATATAAATGCAGTCCATTTACATTATACTCTTGTTTTATTTACCATGTATAAAATCAATGGAACAAGCACTGGTCATTTCTTACAGAATGAGAAACACTGAGGGGCCTTTTACAAGACTACGTTTTCAGCCCAAAATGGGAAACTTTTTATGCATTTTGACTGTTCGTTTACACGACAACAGCGTCTGGGGGACTGAAAACGCATATTTTTGAAAACTGGTTTCAAAGTGCAAGTTTTTGAAAACGGCACCGTTATTGTTTCCATGTAAACACCCAATATGGGAATATTTGAAAACAGTGATGTTGTGCACATGCGTAGTACGTGTTGACTTTAAAGGCAAGTGCGAACAAACATACACAACAACGGTGGAGTACATGGTACTGTTGTTGCTGCTCAAGAGTTTGCTAATGCTTCTTCAGCAAACTGTGGATTTACTTCACCAATTACACAACACATAATCGTCACTTCCCTACAGTTTTCGCTGATATGTGTAAACACAAATCGTTTTGAAAACGTTGTTGTGTATACGTGAAACTTTACAAAACTTTCAGTTTTTGACTATATCGTTGTTGTGGAAATGTGGCCTGAATGTGAAACTGCTGTGGAACATGACAGTCATAGCTGGACAAAATGTGTACGTGGAAAAAGATAGCTTTCATCGTATTCCACCAGGTTAGGAGATATTAGCACAAACACCTGAAGGTACTCAAACTTACACTGCATGTGCAAATCCACAATGGTAGTCAAAACCCGTCACTGCTGTAGCACAGTCTATGTTCAGTTTTCGAGCCACTCTGTGCAGATTTGGCAAACGTAGGTGAACACATCCTACTGGTAACATGCATGACTTAAACATGTACACGTTCCCGAACTCATTACGAGGTATCTGAAACATACAAACACATATAAATTCAGATTCACTCCAGGAAATTCAGCACTCCAGGAAATATGCAAATATGTTTATTAACTTTAACTAACTTTATGAAAATAATTTGAACTCACTTTGCCATCAACTGCGATCGGAGGCTGGTACTCTTCAGTTTGCCAGACTCCAAAAAGAGGCAGATCTTTGACATCTTTCTGCTCGGACATCATCCTGGCTTTACGAGAACGGTTGGAAAAACCAAGCACCATCTGACAGACATTAACGTGTCATTTATTGGAAAAAGGTCAAATACACATGAAAAAAAAAAACATGTTAAATCATGACCAGAACAGACCTTGTATGGCTCCTCTCCCAGTCGAACGGTTCTTGCTTCCTTCAGCCAGGTATCTCTAGAATGAAGCGTGTGCACACAGTCTCTGAAAATAAATCATAACATCATAAACACAAATGGCCTGCATTTGTATTTGTTCAAACATCTCAGATTTAAGGATTGTTTTTTACTGTATTGGAATAAAATACAATCCAAAATATTGATAAATAATATGGTAGTACATAAATAATACTAAAATAACACTGACCTAAATAATCTTAATAAATACTATAAAAGTTATGTGTTAAATGTAACCTTTAGCAAAACCCAAAATCAATATCAATACAGTACTCATAATTGTGATGCCTAGATTCACTTAAATCATTTAAAATGTTTTAGTTTTAGATTTGAATGTTTTATTTTTAATTAATTGAGACGAAATGGAATAGAGTTTAATATCAGCCATTTACTGTTTTTTTTTTATCATAACATGAAAATAATTAGTGATTTATCTGCAATAATATCTTTTTCAAATCAAACAGTATTTGCAAAGCAGATTTACACAGGAATATTCATCCATCTTTAAAGCTGTGCATTTTAATGTTGTGATGCCATATATTCACTTGTAGCATACAAACTAAAGAGTTTACCGTGAATAGACTGGCTCTCCTCTGCAGTACCCCAGGACAGCGGCTGTAGAGGGGTAGATGGCCTCGTATTTTAGCAGGTGCCTCTTTAGTGCGTACAGTGGATGGTTCTTGTATTCTGAGACGGATGTCGGCAAGGGCTTGTCCAATAACTTTGCCTGCATCTGTGGATCAGGAGCACAGGTGAGACATGCACGTCACGTATGATGTAGATACATTAATGTTTACACTATCATTCAAAAGTTTAGGGTCAGTAGGTTGACGAAAAATTATTATGGTTACCAAGGCTGCATTTATTTGATTTATTGAAAAAAAATAAAGTAAAAATAGAAATACTGTGAAATATATTTACAATTTAAAATAACTGTTTTCATTTTCAGTACGGTTAAAGTCATTTATTCCTATGAGGGCAAAGCTGAATTTTACTGAGCATACTGATTTGGTGTTCGAAACATTTCTTAATAACACATAAAAATCAATGCTAAAAACAGTCATGCGGGTTACAAATTCTGTGATTACTTTGATATACTGTTTAGGATTCTTTGATGCATAAAAAGCCAAATAAATATATTTTTGTGACATGGACAATGTCTTTTGTTTTCCATTTCCTTTTGATCAGTTGAATACGTCCTTACTGAATAAAAGTATTATTTCTGATTCCAAAATTATGGAAAGAAGTGTAAGTGTATGTTAACACATACCTCCTGATCCTCCTTCTGTCCTCTTTCAGCATCTGGAGACTTGTAGAGCTCCATAGTCTCCTCCCACCATTCTGAGTCGACCCGTCTTCGGCGTGATGATGTCAGCCACGTGGGGTCATACCTGCTGCTAAGATCTTTCAGGTACCCTTCGTCATCAACGGCCACCACGTAAGTGATTGGCTGAGTGGCCTGATGGGAGCAGAGCTGCGGCTGGCCAACACCTTGATCCACATCAACACACACCCACTTCCCTGTACTTTCCAAATAAACCTCCAACCACTCATCCGCGCCTTTCTCCTCCTTTCTTTTACGTCGTTGTTTCTTCACCGGTTTCTCTTCCTCTTCTTCATCCTCTTCACTTTCCTCCTCTTGTTTGACCTCGCTCGACCTCCGAGGAGCCCGACCTTTTCCTTTCACCTTTGACTTCCTGCATACTTTCATAGCCCCGTCAGAGTCTTCACTGTCGTCCTCATTGGTTGGTTGAAAGTCTTCCTCACTCTGCTTCTCCTCTTCCTCGCTGCTGACTTCTTTGTATGACACTTTTGAAGCTATACTTCTTCTTCGGCTGTTTTTGGGTTTCTGTACCGCTGCAGCCTCTTTCTCTCCTCCTTCCTCTTTCGTTTTCTTTCTCTTTCCACCTCTTCCCTCTTTTACTGCAGCATTATGGGCTGATGATGGGCGTTTGGTTCCAGGAGATATCTTGGGCTTCTCAGACTCATCTTTTTCTGGAGAGCTCTTGGTAGGTGTGGTCTTGTTCTAAAAACAATAAACATGCACAAGCCATTAAAAATACAAAGCAAGAATTTGTACAAAAGAAAAATGTATATAATAATAATCCAAAGTCACCTTGCTAGCAGGTGGTGGCTTCAGAGGAAGGGGTTGCAGTGACAGCACCAATCGACAGAAGAGTCGCAGTGACCGCAACACCATTAAGAACAGCTACAGGAAGTGACATCACAGATCAGAACCGAACTTAAATGAAAAACATTACACTTTCATTCAAAAGTTTGGTGTCAGTAAGATTTTATTTAAAGAAATAGTTTTATTCAGCAATGGAGCATTAGATTTTTTTTTAAATGACTTTCTTGAAATATATTAGTCAACATTTGAAGTGGATCAAAAGCTTTCATCAAAGTTGTCCTAAAACTAAAATGTGAACTTTTTTGATCCATTTCAAATTTTGACTACTGTAACAATAAAGTGTAACAATATTTCATATATATATATATATATATATATATATGCAGCCTGTCAAAGTAAGTGAGATTTCCCTCACATAGGTCATCTCCTCATGGTCCCTTGCTGATAAACAGCCAATTCGCCTTTCGAGCACCGCGCTCAACTCCACCCCCTTCTCCTCAGGTAAGGCAGGGTTTAATGTGAATGTCATTTGAAACCTGGCCAAGGTCATGCCACAAAAAAATTATTAATTTACACACAATAAAGAGATCATCAATACTCCATTTGCATAAAGCACAGGAATACTTGATTGAATAGTTGACTTTTGAAACATTTTTGTGGTTTGTAAATTGCGAACCTCATGATACTCACCCTCATGTGGTTCCAAACCTGTATGATGATTTTTTTTTCTTTGGAACACAAAAGAATATATTTTGAAAAACGTTGGTAACCAAACAACAGTGAAGCCCAGTGACTTCCATTTCATTGACATATAACGAGGCATTTCTCATAATATCTTCTTTTATATTCCACAGAAGAAAAATATCATACACTTTTGGAACATCACGAGGATAAGTTAATATTGACAGAATGTTTATTTTTTGGGTGGAAGATCTCTTTAACAGAACAAGTGGAATAGATTTAAGAAGACAAACCAGGCGTACCATTTGAGAAGCCCCTCCAGGAAGCCACTGTTTATGCGTTTTGTGGCAACTGAGGTAAAGTGGGCAGGCAGTATTGACAAAACAATAGCCAACAGGTCAGGCTCACAGCACAGTCTGCTTCGGAATAAACCGCCTGCCAACAAGCAGAGAAGGTGGACCTGTTTGACAGAGTAAATAAGAAATCAAACACCAGTACAATACAAGCAATAAAATATGACAGAAAAACTAATTTTGAAGAATATTACATATTATTGCAATAAACACAGATAGAATATATTTTTAGATATTGTTATACTTTATTATTTAAATGTTTGGGATCACCAAGACCTTTTTATAGAAGTGACTCATTTTATTCAGAAAAATCAGTAATTACAAAAATTGTCAGTAAAGTCTTCACATGATGAAAAATCCATTAAAAAAAGCACTGTTCTTTTGGACTTTCTATTAATCAAAGAATACTGAAAATGTATCACAGTTTTCACAAAAATATCAAAGAGCACAGCTGTTTTTAACAAAATAATAAGGAATAATTTCTGAAGTGACAATGAAGACTGGAGTAATGACTGCTGGAAATTCACAGGAGTTCATTAAATTTAGCAATTTGTCATAATAATAAAATAATGTTATCTGTACAGATTTAAATTAAATGGAACCTTGGTGAGCATAAAATACTTCTTAAAACTTTTACAGATCCCAAACCTTTGAATATTAGTATGAATATATTTAGTTGATTTAGCTGGAGATAAAAACTACAACAGAAACACACACACACACCTTGTGGGTATCCACCAGCAGTTCCTTGTTAAATCGTTTCATCATTCGACGAAGGTAGGTTTCAAACTCTGCTTTCCTTTTCTCCCTGGAAACAGTTGTCATGGTGTTATGATTTTCCTTCTTATCTGTCTGACCATCACCGCTCCTCTCATGAATGCGACTGCAACTATCTTGTGGGCATTTACCACATTAAAGAATTTCATCACTTGGCAATCTGCCCCTTGTTAAACTCTCGATCACAAACACTCACTTCCTCTGCCTCTTGCGAACCATGTCTGGAGTCTCGATCTCAATCTCCACAGGTTTTGACACAACTGCTAGTTCAGCTGAGTCCACGGGACCCAGCGGTTCTGTCATTTCTGAGAAAACACACCGTTCAAACCAGTCACACCGTCAGTGTAAAAGACATGACAAAACAGAGAACAGTTACTCAATGTAAACACATGTCTGATTACTAATGATTCACAAAAACACTATGTACCTTCCACTTCCTCCCAGTCGTCCTCATCCTCACTCTCTTCCTCGTCTTCTTTGACTTGTTTTGATGGTGATGAGTGTTCACTGAGCATGGGGATCATCTCCTCACCGTGGTCACTCATTTCCTCTGGCTCTTCGGTTTTCACTTCACTGTCCTGGAAGTACTTGCTTGTTGTCTCATCAGAGGAATCTCTGATCTTTCTGGATGCACGAGATGCCACCCTGGAGTTTTTGCGGTTGTTTTTGTCCACCATACTTTTTTCTGAAACAAACAGGTCATGGATCACAGCATAATAAAGATGTACTACAGTGCAGACAGCAGATCATTCACTTATGTAGAATAATTACTCTTTCATTATTATTATTGTGTTTTATTTTTCAATTGACAGTTTTCAACAGTATGAAATAAATCTCTATATAGTTTTGTGGAAAATGAAAATAATCTGTTTATATAAAATATTTAATAAAAAAAATATTAAAGTATTATATATGCACACATAATATTTTTCTAATTTGTATCTGTGTTAAAGACTAAACCACAAAACTAAACCATAAGACAATACATTTACTTGAATTAATTTAAACATTGACTGGAATAAAAATGATATATATTTATTTATCGCTCCTGGCTAGTTGCAAGGCAATATTTCTCAGTTTAATTAAGTTTAACTTGATGTACTAAAATAACTAAAACTGAAATTAAAATAAAAACTACATATATTTTTGTTTAAAACTACTAGCCACTACAACTACTTAAAAAGACACAACATCATTCCTGAATCTGATACAAAATGTATCTAAAATTACAATGAAAATGGATGTTTAAAATTAAAAACCTGATTCAAAATATGAAGAAAAAATGAAATTGTCTATTATTAATTGTCTAATATACACACACAACCACATATATATGCACATACATGTGTGTGTGTGTGTGTGTGTGTGTGTGTGTGTATATATACACACACACACACACACACACACACACACAAATATATATAGGAAAGGGTATGTCACAATAGGAAGAACATTTTGGGGGGTCAGTCATTAAAAAGTCTGAGGACCTCTGGGACAGAGTACTCAAATCCACTCCACACATCTGATCCCACATATGTACGCTGGACACGCCCCCACACACTCATCAATCATACATTGATGACACATTCATTGAACTGGAGAGGGGCTGTTTTCGTTTAAGTGCACCAGTTAAGAACAAGCTACACAAGAGAACTCAAGCGAGGGTCTCTGCACACCTGCACACTGCAGCTGTCTGCATCCACTGCGCTACATCTGATCTATTACAGTTCATTCATTTAACATTGACTGTTCAACTGCAAAGCTGCATTTTAACTCAGCGACTAGTTTTGACTCTAGGTTTGATCATCAGCCAGACGAAGTTCATTTTTTGCAGCATAGATACCTTTAGTTTTTCGTGTTTTGGATGCTGGTCTGTTCTTTGCAATCTGCTTCGGTTTCTTTGTGTCGGTTTTCTGCTGTGTCTCTTTTCTCTTTGCCATTCTGCTGCTGCTGAGAGAGCGCGGATAGTTTCAGGATAAATTAACTGTGGTGTATTCAGAGAAACGGAGAGACCTGCGTTACACGTTAACTTATGCAATGTAACCTTAAAGACCCCTGTTACCCAACACAATCACTTCCCACCTTTCATAACACCGAAAAGAGTGCACTTTGCCTGCAAGGAGATCAGAGCATACGTCATATCCGCCTGAGTTGACTGGGTAATGTGAGGATTTAAACGCTAGGAGGCGTTCTTGCACAAGCTTCTTTTGCTGTTAGCAAGGTGATAATCATCATACTATTATATTATATTATACTATATTATATTATATTATAAGACTAGATTATATTATAAGACTAGATTAGATTATATATTTAGGTTGATAATGATTACCTAGTTCTAGTCCTCCTAGTTGATAATAGTTCTGATTACACCAATAATTCAGCTAAATATGATAATTGTTTATTAATGTAATCAGAATTAGCTTGAACTAATATTTGGGTAATAGTAATTATCATTTATATTTAAACACGTAGGTGTGTATAAGTTGATAATAATAACTGTCATGCAAAACAACTCATCATGTAGCCTACTGTAATGTGAAAAATAATAACCTGTATTTAATGCTATATTTAATTTAAAAATGTTGTTGCAGTACAATAATAAGAATGTATCACTTTGAGAATGTAAATTACAAGTAAATTTTGAAGTAAAACATTTGGACACATTTGGAGTAGACATTTCATACTGTGATAAATGTTTTTTTTTTTAACACAAACCTGTTAAATGGATCAATAAATAAACACACATAGACAAGCGTAAAGTTATTCTTTTATTACTTGACAGTTTCCCATTAAGTTTAAGATCTGAGGCGTGATGAACACATGAGGAGACACAGGGAATCAGTGTGGGCTATTTTAAATATATACATATGATCACATTAATGATGTGTTGTGATGGGCCTACTTGTAATCTATAGCACAGTAAAGAAGTGATAATATAAAACTGTGTGTTTCTTTATATTCAAAACTGATGCAGTTTGAATTATATAGGACATTAACCTCATTCAGTCAAGTTCATTAACGTTTGGGCTTGTGTTTAGGTGTGTGTGTGTAAAACAGCTGTTTTAGCGTCACTTGGCAGCAGATGTCCAGCCAGTGTGTGTGTGTGTGTGTGTGTGTGTGTGTGCGCGCGTGCCAGTGTGAGACTTCAGAGAACCGTCTGTGGACTTGATTGGCAGAGCAGAATCAGATATTCTCCCAACAGCCAGCCAGACTCAATGGGCATCTGTGCTCAGACCGATGCCAGGACAGGTGTATGTGTGCCACATGATTGGCATATGAAGAAAGCTGTTGGCACCAAGTCTCCATGAAGACACAGTCCCCCAGCCCTGCATGGCTTCCATCCCTATATGAGTCCTGAGCACTCTCAGATAGGAATAAAAAGCCATACGGGGCAAAGAGCAACGAGCGACATCTCTTTCAAGCATTTACACACAATACCACAGCCTAATCTTTTTTTTTTTCTTTAACACAGAAAACGCAATTCCTCAGTTTTATGGTGTGGCGCGACCTCTAGTGGACGTGTACAGTATTACAAGTCTGCCGTGCTCTTCTATCGCAATGCAATAGTCGTCACCACTACCGATGTGACCATTACAGGACAATCTTTAAGATACAACATCGACAAAAATAACGTCACATCCCCAAACTTAAAAAAAAATAGCGCTAGATTTCCACTGTGGGAATTAAATGTCCACGCCAAAGTGTGAGAATATACCGCCGTTTTGTGAATTAAATATTTAACATTTTCGTTAATGTAGGCAAACCAATTCATTTTGAGGTTAATGGCAATAGTCGATACATTTATAATACAGATCTCCGGCACATGCACCTGTTGTCCAGCCATTGCGATGTCTGAGAGTAAAAGGGGAAATGCTGGCGAGTCTTTTCTTTCCAACATAAAAACGCGCAACAGGAGGACCGGGCTACAAACCGACAAGCCACTCTGCATAGAGAAAAACTTGTAAAATAGATCACATACAAGGTAAACGGTATAAAAGGAAAACTATAAAGCGCGATGAAGGTCGAGCTGTGTTCTTCGGCTGCTGACGTGCGGGTCGGTGCGTAAAAACTAGCGGCGCGAGTCGTCACCGTGTCATACATGACATTAGAATGACCAACGCATGATGATGAAACGACTGGAAACGTCCGTGTGACATTCCTGCAACACTTCTGTTCACTACACACTAACGGGCTACTATGGCAAGCTGAATTAACATTTAATTAATGATACTGAACTGTCTCATAGGGATAGTTACTGTATGATAACTAAAAATATACCTACTATATAAAGAGTAGTTAAAACTAGTAAAGGTGGATCCGTACCACCATCAAATTTAAGTAGTTTGAAAATACAGCTGCTATCTGAAACATAAATCTTAATAGGTTTTAAATAAAAAAAAATTGTGTAATGTGTTACCAATGACAATGGAATACTACATGTCACTCGGAACAGTGAGGAATACAAAAATAATTACTAGAGACTAATTTAAATAGATTATAATCAGTAGCCTATAGGAATACATATGTTACAGCAGAACCTATCAAAATAATAATTAACAAATGTAAAATAAGGCAGTAGGCTTCTCTCCATTAAATTAATAAATTTAGTAATAAAAAAGGTATTAGCAATATAATAAAAAATACTAATTGCTACAAATTCTAATTTTGTTAAATTTGTTTAATGTTAAATTTGCGTGCCATACTAGTACCTGCTTTTCTGTTTTAAGTTTGACGTAGCCTCATTTTTCTCGAGTTTGCCCTGTAAGAGATAAGTGAGTCAGACAGAGGTAGACAGAGGAGCCCTTGATCGATAATATCAGTGACCGGATGAGAAGAGCCATGGCGCAGCAGTCTGACAGGAGAGGGATGATGAATTGCTTCCAGACTCCGGAGGGATAAAGTCTGCGATACAGAAGCGGCGGATGAGAAAAGTTATCGGAACAGCATTCCTCATTCTAAAGCACGTCATCCCGACCCAAATGCCCGTGCTTCCAGCTCCAGTGCCTCAGTTCGGATGACCACGAATAGGTATCGGTAGTAGCGACTGTGAGCCAGCAGGTGGATGTCGCTTCGTCCAATCAGAGCGCCGCTTTCACAGGCAGGCAGCCGCTCGCAGTTTGAGCAGCGTTGTGCAGCTGTGCGCTCCTCCATTCACTCTCGCGCAGACAGAGGCGAGGGGGCCGCCGCGAGGAGGGTGGGGAGCCGACAGGCCCCCTCCCCCGGAGCCGGGACGACCAATGGCAGGCGAGCAGCGAGAACAGAAAGGACATCATACCTGAGCACGAGACCAACCTGCGTGCGCGCGGGGGATTTCCCCCCCTCATCAGTAACAGAAGCGCGCGTTAATAAAGGGCTGCGGCCGCTGAATAGGGCCTTTTTTAACCCTCTTTTCAAATACCGCCAGAAAGCAGTTTCTTTCTGCTTCGTAAAGTACAGGAGAGGCATTGGGAGAGCCGAAAAATATTTGTGTGTGTGTGTGTGTGTGTGTGTGAGAGAGAGAGAGAGAGAGAGAGAGAGAGAGAGAGAGAGAGAGAATGTGTGTTTGTGGCAGCTCTGTACTCTTCCTCCATCTTGCTCCTTCATTCTAATGAACACCTCACCAGGACATCCTGCACTTGCTCTGTCCTTCCCTCCCTCTTTGCTTTCCCAAATCTGTGTGTGTGTGTGTGTGTGTGTGTGTGTGGTTCCCCTTTTGGTACTTTGTCAGGAGTCCGTTCCTGTTGGTTGTCCTAACAACACACTGTAGACTCAGGTCCTTGAGACAAAAGACAGCTCCAAGTGTCTACTGAGAGAGGAAGAAGGGGGCCCTTCCACTGCCATTTGGAGGGTTCACTGCCCTCCTTCTTTTCTCCAGCACATTCCTCAGCGTTTCCTCGCGCCCTCTCTCCCCTTGCCCCTCCACTGCTGTCTCCCCTGAGTCGAGCGGGACACATCACTGTGGAGCGGAGAGGGAGGGAGAGATGGGGTCGAAGCCGTTTTTTGGAGGCAGAGGGTTTCTTTTCTTCAGGCGATAGCTTAGCCATTCGAGGCAAATGTCAAATGATGTCACTCTTCTTCCATCCGCAGTTGTTTTTGTTGTTTTGCATTGTGCCCAGAGACAAAAATAATTATGTTGGCACAGAGGCAGGAAGAGGCTGCCTCGTACTTCCATTGCCAATTGGGATAAACTTGATGCTTTTTTGAAGTGAGTGGTCTTGGAATCTTAGGGGGCAAAGAAAGAAAAAAGAAAAAATATATAAGAAAGAAAGAGAGAATACTGAACTAACTTTATGAATTTTATTAGGAATCCTAAAGAGCTAATTTAATTTAAATTAATTGTATTATTTAGCACCTTTTTTTTTCAAGTAAAAGCTTAATTATTTTACATGTTTTATAAGCCGAAAGCACAAACAACTTTAAAGGGATAGTTCACGGAAAAAAATCTGTTATTCTCACCTTTCATGTCATTCCAAACCTGTATGACTTTCTTTCTTCTGAGTATGACAAAAAAAAAGAGAAGTTTTGATGAATCTTGGCAACCAAACAGTAATTGTGACTATACGGACTTCTACGAATGACAAAAACAAAACAAAACAAAAAGAAAATCTCTCAGAATAGAGAAAGAAAGTCATTCAGGTCTGGAACAACAATAGGGTGTGTAAATTATGATAATTTTCATTTTGGGGGGAGCTATCTCTGAAATTAAAATGCGAGAAAACAAGAAATAAAGCACACAAGAAAAACACTAAACAGTGGTTTCAAAAATAACAACAGCATAAATAAAGCCTGCAAACAGAGAGAAAAAAAAATCGTATAACACCAGCTGCATAATTTATTCACAGACTGCAGTGCATGCTGGGAGCTAGCAAACTAAACAAATTAGCAACATTCTCCAATAAGAAACTGTTTGTGCAGACAACTCTGTTAGGCCAGTTGGATCAATATTTGGGTGAATAGCCTACTGCTGGTCCAGTGTGTGTTTTACACAGATTCAAAGTCATTCATTATTATCTGCTAGAAGTCCTGTAATGTGAAAAAAATATGATTCCTTTTTATCACAATGCTTTTTTGAACAATCTGTTTATTGAGATGTAACAATGTATGACAATTATACAACAATACTGTAGTTACATCTTTTTTTTGTCACCTTATAAACCTAATAAAGTGTAACCATTTTTTTGTTTAGGCATTTTAATATCTATTTTTAAATAATAATAATAATAATAACTTTATCTCTGTGACATATCTATGTGAAATATCATACACTGATCCACCCAAGAGACACTCTGCCATAAAGACTACAGGATAAAAGAGCCCAGACACAATTGTGCATCTCTTTGAGGAGAATAGTAAGAATATTTTAAGAGGCTACATGCTTGAATGCCTCTGAAATCATTCTGCCAAAGAATGCAGGTGTTTGAAACATTTCTAAGTATTCAAACAAATCCGAAGAAATGCGAGTGGAAGCAATTGCTGGGAAGGACAAGCCTCTGTAATAGCCGTATTTACAGAATGCTGATCAGTAATTTGGTATCTGTCGATTTACCAGGCAGAGGAGCGTGGCTGTGGAAAACACTACCTGAGTTTCACAGCTGACAGTTGCACACCTGCATGTGCGATTAGACGGAGGGATTGTGCGAACAGCAGCGTCGGCCGTTGGAACAAAAAGAGGGACAGGAAAATCATGAGAGTCATCTGGTCTGCAGCGAGGCGCTCTGTCAGAATTCCACGCTCAGCTCTCTGGACGCCACACCAGCACAACCACACAATGAACTGTATAATCAACTGGGATTTACCTAACAAAGAACAGCCGCCACACATGGGCACACATACACACACACCGGGGAACAGACATGCATGGCACCTGAAACACACTCGCTCAAACACAAACACACAAACACACAGGCACAGCTGAAATAAGCATCTACTCACAGTTTTAGAAGCACTGAATCAGCAGCTAGACCAGTGCCAATAGTAAATGAGAACACAACTGCCCCCGTCTATAAAACACACTCACACGCTTTAATTAGTGACTGATGTGATTTATTTCGGAAATTGCAGGTGTAGAGCTCTTTGTATACTTGTGATATGGATGGCTGGGTAAATGAGCACAGTGTGTGTGATGTGAATGGCTGGCTGAGTTGTGTGTGTATGTGAGCATGAGGTGTGAGTCTGATAGGGGGTCCAACAGCTCTTTGATCATGACAGCCTGCAGAAGAGAAGCTCTGACAGAGCTCTGCAACCCCTCCCACCCCCAGCACTTGCACACACACACACACACAGACACACACACACACACACGTAAACACTATTTTCAGTACTTAAAATTTTATATCAGCCATTTTATATTTTAGTAAACACTCCCACCATACGAAAGTAACCATCCGTGCGTGTTTATTTTGAGTGAGAGGAGCATGATTGTCTGTAACGTCTGTTGTAGATTTCTGTCAGAGGTTTTCTGTTAGGGTTGAATTTCCAAGACCATCCGCTCATTCACTCAAGGGTGAAATCTCTGTTTCTTATCTTTTTATCCAAAAACATTGGGAAAGCTCTGTTAACTCGGACCCTAGAAGCAGTAGATATTGAAATTCCTGTTCAAAGTAGTAGTGAGCTCAGTAGGGAAAGATTTCGATCCTATTTCATATGTATGAAGCCCCATATGTAACAATTGAGAAAACAACAACAAGAAGATATGGAAGCCACAAACTGGTCAACAACCCTGCACTATTAGCCTACTGAAAACAAAAATAGTATGAAGAAGAAAAAATCTATATTGTGGCCATTGATTAAGAATTCATTCCATTGACCACATTGTATACTGATGTGTTCTCTGCTTTTAGTTAAATCCTGATGGCATTGTACTAATTTGTTCTTGTACAAATTCATTCTCTCATTTAAGTTAAACTGAAGCCTCATTATAGTTCATCAAGTGTAGCTGAACTGTACTTTGTTATTTGTTCTTTCATATTATGTGGAAAACACTTAAAGTGCCTTAATTTACTGCACATTGAGTTTATATTCTAGGCTCATCTTTTTGCCTGTACAAAGTATGCATCATCAATAAAGTTTGTGCTAAATTTAGCCCTTTAATATGTGTCTCACTACAAGGTATCACCACGTACCTTTAAAGTCAGCATGAAATGATAATATCATTTAAAAAAGAAAAATTTACTTGTAGTTTTGACTCAAAATATCATAACTCATAAGTCTCAGTATGCAGAAGCAGATCTGTTGCTACTTCTATTACTCTCCACATCTTGTTTTCAACACAATGCATTGTGACTTTCCCCCCACACTTTGAGCTCTGAAAATGCCAGGATGTGTCTCTGGGGAGACTCTTCGTTCTGGACTTACATTAGCAGTTTTTAACGATCCCCTCCAGGATAATTTCCTACCTTCTCTCACTCTCCTTCTGTCTCAATCCTCAATTAAAGGACGCTTCATTGCCAATTCACCTACTGGATAAAGAGTTGCCAAAGCTTTTCACAACAGCAGCAATCTGTTAAAGTGTCCATAGAAACCGGTAATAACATTAACAGGGGCATAAAGCAACAATCAGTATACTGCTAGTTATGATAATACAGTGATCGTTATGCAGCTGCAAAAATAACAGTTGAACGGTGAGAGGTAATCAATACCATTTGAGGCCTTAGGCTACTGTCAACCATGTGCATCTCTCTCCCACTCTCTGTGTCCAGGTTATGGGGTAGCGGTGTGTGTGTGTGTGTTAGTCAGCGCGTGCGTGTATTTTTGCGTGAGACAGGCAGCTCTTCCCGCTGAGTGGTTGTCATGGTTACAGCAGGGAGATGGAATGCGGTAAATATCTCAATTTCCCAATCAAACACACACACACATACAACACACACACACACACACACACACACACGTACTGATGGTCTTTTGGGAGAAAGGTCAGAACATGCCAGGAGACAGGAAAAGCCAAAGAGGAGTAGGCAGTAAGCGTGGCAGTGGTCTACATTAAACTTTTAGTTTTTTTTTCTTTTTGTTCATTCAAACACACTGAACCTACACAAGTTCTAATAACTTAAATGAAGCTTGAAATGTTAATAACAGAAAACTGCACATTTCGATGAAAACATGATAAACCTCAGCACCTATCCTTCAGCCAGCTCTGATACTAGAACAAGTCTGCTAGTGCCTAAGGCACTTATTAAAAAAAAATAAAAATAAAAAACCTTTTATGAAGCCAAACTAAATACAACTAACTTTGTTGAAATGAGCTATTAAATCTTACACACTGTAGGTAAAGTATTCAAGTTCAGTCTAAGCACGGGTGTCCAGGCACTAGAGAGTTACTGATTGGACGAAATATTTCAGTACATCCTAACCTTTGTCGGTGATGTTAGCAGGTTTTGTACAATTAAGCAGCTGTGTTTGCCAGTGTGTGCATGTAATTAGTCGCTAATGGCTGCTTGGGGGCTGAAATCTACCACTAGTAGTGTCAGCAGAGAGCTTTATGATTAGGTTTATGAAATCCTGATACACAATTAAAGACACTCAAACATTAGAGATTTTACTAATTCTATTCCAAGTAATGAACACATAGGAGACGATTCCTATGCTGATTATAAGAACTGCTCATCAAATTTTTTATGCTTATAGTCATCCTACATCCGAATTTGCCACCAGTAAAATCTGTCATGATACAACCATCATAAACACTACTGTTTATAGTCTGTTAGAATGTGATACTAATGTTCAGCAAGGATTCATGAGGTGACATATCATGAAAATCGGACTTTTTCCACATTTATAAGTGCTATAATCAGGTCCCTGTTGCATCGACCAACCAAGAAACTGTGAAAAAACAACCCAGTACATTTTTTGATAAACCTTTCTCTGCAAGCTTGTAAAAAAAATGAGCCACTCATATTTTGCTCACTCCGTTACATAGAAAGGGGATCTTATTATAATATCACCGTCCCTTAATCTGCAAGTTTGCACCCACACATCGCCGCCATCGTTTTTTCGCAAACGACAATGGGGTGCCAGTTCTAATGGCATGCACGGCAAAAGTGTGAGCAAAGCTTGCTAACTGTTCTGTCTTTGGCTGCACAGATGAACACAGAACACTATTTAGAGTCCCAGTCTCAGAGGAGACAAGGGAGCAGTGGACTTATTGATTTATTTACTGTTTAGAACTGTATATAGGTCTCCTTTAAATTGGTCAAAATTAATTATATAAAGACATTTACAATGTTGGATTTAAATGCTGTTCATTTGAAATGTCAAAATTACATTTTAAAATATATCAAAATATAACAAAACAGATGTTTTTTTTTGTTTTTTGTTTTTTTAATCAAATAAGCATAACAAACTGTATAATACCAATTAGCTATCTCTTAGAATTTTAACAATGTTTGTTTATGGTTACTTTGGTATGGTTACTATTATTAATTCTTCTAATCTGAAAAGTTGGCAAAAGTAGTTACAACCTGTAATCCTGCCACCAAAAACTTTTAATTAAATGTGACAAGACGAAAAGAGCAGGAGAGAGACATATGGAAGGAGGACAAAAAAACGTGCGCGGGGGCAGATGAAGCAGATTTAAACAGGTGGGGAAAAAAACTGCAGAATAAAAAGCAAAGAAGTAAAAATAAATGTAAGGGAAAGCAAAAAAAGAAAAAACGGGACTTGTCACCTGGAGATCCTTGGCCTGGGCTGAGCCATGGAGAGGTGGTAGCAGTCGTCATGGAGAGGGGCTCCGGTTGCCATAGTAACAGCTGGGCCGGGGGTCAGCGGCTAAGGGAATGTGTTTGCACACAGAAGTGCATGCTGGGAGGAAAATCCTGCTGGGTGTGTGTTTAAGTGAGTGAGTTTGAAAGAGAGAGAGAGAACGTCCTTAGTGGTCCCTTCAGAGCTGAAAAACCCCTGTGTTGCCATAACAAAGAGGAGAAATTAGTTTGGGGCTGTGAGGCAATTGTTGAAGCATTTTGTGAAGTTCTTTTTAGGTGCTAGATGAAATAATTTATTCAATAAAACGGGAAGCACGGTTGTATGGTTGTGTATGCAACCGTTTGCATTGCAATAAAGCAGCTCAAAATATTCAGTTTAAATCCAAAACCTGTTACATATGACAGATATACACATGACCCCATAAACACAAGGTTATCATAAAATTGATCTTCCTGAATGAGACTAGAATCTCCACAGACACAGATGCAGAGAACATACAGAGACCTTTAAATCGAAAGGCCATTTCTCCACAGACAGATGTCAGCAAGCCAGCAAACATGGATGTATTCACGGATGAAGGTTTCTTGATATCTGAACAATACTGGTTCAGATGAACACATTTAGTACATTTAGAGTTCAATAGACTGGAACAGAATGTGGTGTTCTTTCTCTTGTGTCATGATGTTACTTATGACAAATATAAATTCAGACTCATCCCTCTTTATCTTTTAAAGTAAAAATGCAAAAAATCAAAGTTTCTGTGAGGTACTTGAGTGGGGACAATTTTTAGAGGATTTTGAAGCAAATTCACTAATGTTCAAAATATTGGAGTTTCTCTTCCTCTCTCTCTCTCTCTCTCTCTCTCTATATATATATATTTATATAAGAAATCAATACTGTTCATGTTCTTATGTGTATTCATAGCATTTTCTCAAAGTAAATGTTTAAAAAAGGTTATTTTAAAACCACACATTAAGTTATATTGATTAACTTTATATAAATATATATATATATATATATATATATATATATATATATATATATATATATATATATATATATATATATATATATATATATATATATATATAATTCACATTTTTTGTCTTTTTCAAAAGTAAATCCTACATCATTTGTCTACAAGAGACGTCTTTCAAAAACATGAAAAACTATACCAAGCCCAAATTATTGAATTTTACTGTATGTTATGATTACAATTTTTGTAAAAGCACATTAATGCTTTGGTTAGAATTATTTGAGCTATATAGTTGTTTAAATGTATACTGTCATTTTGTAGTTTGGGGGAATTTCACTGCGTTGACATGGCAATGAAGTTGCAAAATTGTAAATAACTTTATACAGAAAGGGTAAGTATACATTTTTTTCAAAGCAACACATAATATTTACATTTTGAAAAAGTGAGTACTTTATTGTACGTTTGGCCCAATTCACTTCCATTTTAAGTGTCTCAGTATGACTTAGAATAGGAGGGACAAGCTAAAGTTAAATTTGTGGTCATCAGCATGAAGCCACAACTTATGCTGATTATGTTTAACTTATATTGAACCAAGAATACTTTAATGGCAAAAAAGTGCATTAAACTTACTGCTTAAATACTCTCCAAACTCCGCCCACACTTATCATATTCAAAGGCATTGGGTTCATGGAGTCAAACACACAGAAGCACACACAAACTCTGTCTCACACTCTGGAGAGATGTTGCTCCCAGAGTCCAACTGTCTGCAGGAGATGCAGTGAGATGGAAACTTTAATCGCATTAAAAGAAAAACCTTCTCCTTTCATTTGGAAATTCCTCAGATTCCCCCTTTCTCTCCCACCCTCGTCCTTCTCCCTCTATTTTCCCAGTTCTCTCTCTTTCCGACCCTTCCCCTCCTCCTCCAGCATGCACTTACAGCCACTTCTGTAGCTCCTGAATATACCCCCCCACCCCATCTGCTCCACCCGTGGAGGAATTACAATCTGCTCCTGTCTCGTTCCCTGTTTCGCTTCATCTCCCTCACTGTCTCCTGCTCTCGTTCTCTTTCTCTCTTTCTTTTCGTCCTGCTCCTGTGATTCTGTGAAGCAGACAGATCAAAGGCTCGGCCCTCCTCTCTCCTCCAGAAGGTTTTGTCCCCATCTCTCTGTCACTCGCTCTTTGTGGACCTTTTTCCGGTTTCATGCCACGTTCAAACTCTCCTTTTGTCATCTGGGTCTGAAACACATTTACACAGACGGACACACAAATACACACAGTCACACACAACAGGGATAAACCACCTGAGGAGAGAGAGAGATTTTCAAAGTCTGGGGGGAATCTGAGGAACGTTCACCGTTTAGGCTCTTACACTCACACAAAAACAACTACAACAAAGTTTCATGGGCTGGAATATGATTTTTTGTTTTAATCTAAAGTGATTAAGGAGTACTAGTGATAAACAAATATCATATGACTAGTAACTGACAGGAATATAGCTAAACTCAAACACAAAAATATACAACACACTGGATCAAGCAAGGGCATCAGAGAGCCTGTCATTTCCTTACAACTCAAATAATCACACGAGGGCAGTGCTGCACAATGTTAAAGTTTCGTCAATTACTCAACCTAAAACTGAATGACTTTTTTTTTTTCATGGAGCACAAACGTATTTATGTATTCATGCAATTACAGGAAACATGGAGAATCAAACTTATATCTGACACATAAACAACAGAGTATCATGAAACTGATATAAACTGATATTAATGATTATAAATGAGTCGCTTTAAACTTTATTCCAGAACAATCCATGCTCCTTAAACTTGCACTGATAGTACATTATTGTAACATGTAACTTGAAATGAACCCAGAACCTAAAAGGGGTTTGTGGTTGAGGTTTAAATTAAAGGGATAGTTCACCCAAAAAAGAAACTTTGATGTTTATCTGCTTACCCCCAGGGCAAGATGTAGTTGACTTTTTTTCTTCAGTAGAACACAAACCAAGATTTTTAACTGAAACCCTTGCAGTCTATCAGTCTTATAATGTAAGTGGATGGGAATCACGGCTAAAACATTTTAAAAAACATACACAAACAAAACCAAATTAAACCCTGCGGCTCGTGACGATACATTGATGTGTAAAGACAGAAAACGATCATTTTGTGCAAGAAATGTAACAGTATTTATATCAGTTTTTACCTCTGATTCACGCAATGTCTGTAAGACTGTTAGGACTCTCCTGAGCGTGTTCTCAGCTGCAGGTGCAGGTCTTCTTGCTTGCTTTATGTCGGATCGCAGACTTATAAGTGCATTACCGCAACCTATCTCTGGACCATTGACACTCTATCTACAATCTCAATTAGGAGTGTCAATGGTCCACTTGAGAGATAGGTGGCGGATACTGTTCAGTTTCTTGCACAGACCAATCGTTTTGTTTCTTTACACATTAATGTATCATCACGAGCCAAAGGGTTTAATTTGGTTTTGTTTGTGTATGTATTTTTTTTTTAATATATTTTAGCCGTGATTCCCATCCACTTACATTATAAGACTGATAGACAGCAATGATTTCAGTTAAAAATCTTGGTTTGTGTTCTACTGAAGTCACCTACAACCTGATGCCCTGGGGGTAAATAGAAAAACTTACATTTTTCATTTTTGGGGAATTATCCCTTTAAGGCTTGAGTTTGTTTTTTTTTTTTTGTTTTTTTTTTTAGGGGGCTGAGTTAAGTCAAGTTTGCTTTTATTTGTCATTTGCACAGCTTACACCCGGTCCACTGGGCACTGAATGCTTGTGACAAGGCTCAGATGGCAGGACAATAACAGTAAAGAAAAACTAGACTGACATTAAACACAAGTGCTAATTCGAATAAAATACACTGTCATTCAAATGTTTGGAGACAGTAAGGAAGTATCTTATGCTTAACAAGGCTGCATTTATTAGTTCAAAACTACAGTAAACAGAGTTATATTCAGAAATATTGTTACAATGTAAAATAACTGTTTTCTATTTCTGAATGTTCAGCAGTCATTATTCCAGTCTTCAGTGTCACATGGTCCTTTAGAAATCGTTTTAGATTTTCTTTTTTTTAATTGAAACATTTATTTGTAATAGAAATCTTCTGTAACATTATAAATGTCTTCACTTTCAGTTTTGATGAATTTAATGCATCCTTGCTGAATAAAAGTATTATTTTTAAGTGTGTAAATACAGTGAATGTACAATGTAGAACAGCGCAGGACTGTGACAGTACATTAAAAGTGAAATGTAAAACGAAAATAAATACTACATTTAACATTATGGTAAAAGAAGCAACAGTCAGTAACATGATGGTTCAGGTTGAGGTTGAAAAGTTCACATTAAGGTTATGAAGGAGGTTTTTATGTTGAGGTTAAGGGGGAGGCTGGTTTTGTGGTTGTGGTTAGTTAGGAATTAAGCACAGGTTAAGTGCAAGACTGATTTTAGCCTTAAGTTTGAAGTTGGACTGAGAATAAGCTTTGTTGGTTTGAGGTTGAAGTTGGGATACAGTCTTAAGTTAAAGGAATGTTCAAGGTTCAATGTAAGTTAAGCTCTGTCAGCTGCATTTATGCCAGTTACCATAGGAAATAATTTTGTACCTTTGCTTTTGAAGTAAACCATGTGATTTAAATGAACTTTAAAATAACATTGAAAAGTGTCAAAAAGCATTTATTATATTATATTATATTATATATAGTATAACCACCCCTTACCAACACAGAAACCTGTCAACTTCCTCTGTTAAGGTAAAACATTATTTATGCAGGGAACACTTTCAAACTCCAGGGAACACTTTAAATGTCCTCAAAAGTAAGATAGGTTTCACTATATTAACAGATGGCCTCACTCTCTCTCTCACTATTTGTTTCCTCAGCTAAATTCACAGAAGCTCTGCTGCTTACATTCTGGACACAAAATTGTAGTAGTGAACCCCACACCCCTCACACATTTTCCTGGTATGACACAAACATCTACATGAAAAACATTTCATGGGAAAGCAACCACAATATCAAAATACTGGCTAATACTGAGAAAGGTGACACAAGGATCGGGCATTTTTCTATTTACACTCATTATAGATAATGCCCACATAACAAATTAATACAAAACACAAGTAAAAATAGCTTTAAACTATCTTCAGTGTAACTGCCTAGCAAGTAAACAGAAAACCACATGAGCGGTGATTGTGTGAAAAGCAGGACTAAGAGAATAAATCGGAGTTAGAGGTGTTTACAGTGGCTCAGTGGGGTGAGCGAGGTCAAGTCCAAGCCTACACACCTGTTTCCATCTGCATATACAGAAACAGAAAGAAATAACAAGTGAGCTTCGTGTTTGACATGTTATCTCACACTGTGAGTTCTTGAGTACAATTTGATTGTCATAACTTAAGATGAGTCTATGTTCTGATCATCTGTCTTCACTAAATCACTTTTAATATCGTCAGTGTTCAGTCTCAAGCATGATGACATAAAGGTCAGGCTTACCAAAACCATCTCTACACACACACACACAGATCTGTCAAACCTGCTTCCACAAAACTGGATGTACATGTACAAACCATGAACACACACACACACACACACACACACCCTTAACCCCCATCCGCTGGCTGGGCCGGACTCATCTGAGTCGTTGCAATGGTGACGGACCTGGTGAGCAGGCATCACCTTAGATACCTCAAACAGATAATCTCAGCTAAACATATGCACACGCAAATGCACACAACCTTGACCAGGTAAGACATCCACACACACACATACCATGAACATACAACTGATAACATAATAGCGTAGAATACTGAATATAAGCACAAGTGAACCTGCAATTAGAGGTCAGCTTTAGATGTTTAAATAGAGAACAGACAAAGCCCACCAGAAGACTTACTTTCACTCCAGAATTGTCAGTGTTATAACGACCTCAAAATCTTGGTAAATCATTCCAGATCATATTTAGAAGAAATTTACATATGAAGAGTTCAGATGCAAAAGCCTCTAAATGCCATCTGAAATTTTCATCTAAAATTTGGATTTTTATAAAAGCTCCTATGCTTAGGTTGAGTCATTTTACTTTAATTGCAATGTGCAGGTCCTTTTCCAGGCTATTAAAGTGAAATAACTGAACATAAATATAGGAGCCTGATAACAATCCTAATTTTAGATGAAAATTTCAGATGGCACCTAGAGGCTTTTGCATCTGAGCTCTTCATATAGAAAATGGTATTAATTAAGTCTGTTTACATTTTTTTTATACATTTTGTTAATAAGGATAAATTACTTATGACAAACACAACTTTGCTTTATAAATTATTATTTTTATAGTTTTTTAAATTATAACAATATATTTAATATATATAATATAGACGCTCTAATACACATTCTAAATGCACTATTTAGAATTTGAATAATATCAATACATTATATACTATATCACTATTCAGAACTGTGGGGTTGCTAAGTTTTTGTGCTCTCTCAAGACTGTATTTATTTGATAAAAATACAGTATAATTATTGTGAATTATTATTATAATTATATTAATACATAGACAACATAAATAATTCAGTTTTTAATATATTTATATATAATCCTGCAGAAATCATTATAATATGCTGATTTTACACTCAAGAAATGCTTATTATTATTATTATCCATGTCGAAAACAACTGTGCTGCTTGATATTTTAGTGGAAACCGCGCTGTTCTTCTTCTTCTTCTTCTCAAGATTCTTTGATGAATAGAACAACATTTATCCCTCTCAATAACTTTTCAAAAATGCTCATTAAAAAAAATCCCATTTATGTCTATACATTTCAATATGGACATAAGAAAGACCAAATCTTTATTTTATCTTATCTGTAATACCAACAGATACCATAGAAAAGAACAGGATTATGCCAGATTATGTCTGGATGAGATAATTGTGAATAATCTTGCCAGTGATCCTTTTTCAGGAAATGGGATTAGACTTCAGAAAATTGACATAGAAATGAGAAAGAGAGGAATGGGAGACAGGCAAGAAACCAGAGATCAAGGAAAAAGGGAGAAATTAAAACGTAAAGAGGTATGAAATGTATAGTTTGATATGAGGGTCATCCATAAAAGCTAAATATTCTGTTTCATGACAGATATGATGCTGAATAAAAAGAAAACATGATGCATTTATTGTCTTCTTTTTTTTCTTTTGGGTAAATTGTGTCACTGTGACAGTTTTGTGCATATGTGTGCTTGGATGGATGGATGGATGTGTTTGAATTAGGTGTGTTTGTTAGGAAGAAGTGGTGGATTAAGGGATTATGGTGAGTCTGATCATGTGATTGTCATGGTCTGTGATGACCCTACTTACAAACAGATTACCCTGGTGAAGGTGAGGTAGCTTCCTTTCCTTTCTATTTCCTCCTTCTGTCACTTCATCCATCCTTTTGTCAGGACAGCCTGTCATCTCATCCCTCATGGTTGGGCTGAAGTCTCTACCTTCTGTGCTGTCCTGTACTGAGCCAGGAGACCTGAAAACACAAACCTGCACAGAAACGCTCATTTCTTATTATTCCCCTTTCGGAGGAGTCCTCATCATCTTGACATTTCCTTCTGGATTCTTTGACCTGGAGATCCAGGCACACACACCTGATCTGCCAATGCAGAGGTGAGTAAAACAATCCAGCACTCCGATCCCATCTCCTCAAACACCTGCAATGACAAACTATCAGTTAAACAATGTGTTTTGCACCAAATGTTAGATAAATGAGATGGAAATTAGCATTATAAAAGCTATGTCGATTCCCAGCCGCTTCCGTGAGAGCAGGAACTGGCCTAAAACTATCACACCCATCAACAAAAGCTTACTTTGACATAGTAATGTTTAACAAGATGAAAAACAACAGAACTTCTAAATGTGTGAGAATGATAACATAGCTTTCAGGTCCTTCATTTTCAATTTCAGAGAGCCTATTCAGAGAAAGGCACTCATTAGACTTTGCATTCAGTTCATTACACATATATAGCTGCATGTGTCATGGCTATTATCTGGCATGGTTTGAGTGGCCGAAATCGCTTCAGAGTTAGCCCTCCAGCGTAAAATGGGTTCATGTTACATTTAGCAATGCAATTAAGTGCCACACATTTGTCCACCCCAAAACACATAAGCCTACAACAGTTATTGTTAAACCATAATAAGTACAGCTTATTGAAGTAGAAATAACTGTACTAATTGTGGTATAAATTATGGTTAGCATAGTTTGGATGTACATGGTTTCCCCTTTTTTGTGTGTGTGTGACTATTTTAGGATGGTTGCAGCAGTGGAATGTGTTTTCAAGGAATACACGAACAGAACAGCTGCTAAACTTCTTTAACCATCAAAAAAAAAAAAAAAAAAAAAAAACAGTAACTGCCAAATAACGAAGTGGAAATTAGTATGTTGTTGCAGTATTCTTTTAAAGTATATCTGTGAAGAGATCGATAAACAAGTTGCGTCAGGTTCATGAGACGCAGGTGTTGCTTGGCTCTCTGGCGACCTCTGTTGAAAAGCTTGTGAATTGCAGACTCGTCTTAGTACAATTTAAAGAGTGTTTATCGCTGAATTTGGGCAGCACTAATTAATCCTGTTAGCAGTTAATTATACTAAAGTGTCTCCCTTTGTTTCCTGTGACGTAGCGTCGCAGCTCTATCTTTTGGATTGGTAAACAGGGACTTGTGATCACACTTTTTCTCTCAGACTTCACACTTTTTTGTTGTTATTGTTGGTGGTGGTGGTAGCTATTATAAGCCTATTATAACTGACAATGTCTGACACAAAAAGCTGTTGAAAATTGCGCCAAGAAAAAAATAAATAAATAAATAGATGTCTCTATGTCTTTATCTCCAGACATTATCCCTCTCCAAGGAGGCTTTTGTGCGAGTTTTGGGGTGAGGGGCCCTGAATCCTCTTGCTCACCTCTATGGCTGGAAGAAAACACACGTTCGTCCTCCTCTCCCTGTCTCTTCTATTCCTCCTCTGTCTCTTCACTCGTCCTTGTGTTTGTGGTCCTGCCCGGGCCCCTCTTCTTGCTGGCCAGCCTTTCCTGGTGTTATGGGGGGTTCCAGATAAAGACTGTTTGGGTCGGCCTGACCCAGCTGCATTTGGGATGGAGTGGGAAGGCCGTGTGGCGATATTTTATGAGGACACACTAGGACTTTACCCATATTACACTGCACAGGATCGTCCTGTCAATGGTGGCCTACCACAACACACCAGCCTTGACCTTCACCTCCAGAGGGTGGAGGGCGACCTGACGGCCTCGTTACCCCAAGCAGGAGCACCTGGTTTAGGGGTGCTGCGCTGGCAGGAGTGGACGCCTCAATGGAACAGGAACAGAGGAATTAAAACAAAGTATCTTGTGGAGTCGAGGGCACTTCTCCAGCAGTTTTTTCCAGACTGGAGCACAGAGGAAGTGGAGAAATGGTCACAGGTGATGAAAATCACAACATATTATGAAATTTAAGAAACTATAATTCTGCATTATGTTGAAGAAATTAATCATATGATTTAATTTCCTGTCAGGTTGACTATGAAGCAGCAGCACAGTCCATTATGATGGAAACCCTGTGGGAGGTGAAGAGACTCCGCCCACAAAGATTATGGGGCATGGCCCCATTTCCTAACTGCTATAACTTTGACTCCACCCAGATAGCATTAGCCAATTACACGGGACGGTGCCCTGCGGCAGAGATGGCCCTTAATGATGAGCTGATGTGGCTGTGGAAGCGAAGCGGTGCCCTCTATCCAGCCCTCTCACTGCAGAAGCTTCCAGAGGGCACTAAAGGGACGTGGCTTTATGCAACCAATCAGATCAGAGAGGCTTTAAGAGTGGCGGCTCTTTCTGGGACTACCTTTGATCTTCCTGTGTTTCCACTGATCAAGATTGTGTACATCTCTTCTAACTCCTTTCTCTCAGAGGTAATGAATAGTAAGCTGTAATCTACTGAATAAGCCAAAATAATATAACAAATATAATATAATTGAATAATATCTGTGTACCCTATAAGGGCTTACTCAGTACAACCTCATATGTCTGTATTGAATTCGTATCAGATTGATCTGGTGAACACAATTGGAGAGAGTGCTGCTATGGGAGCATCTGGAGTCATAATATGGGAAAAATCCTTAGAAGTTAAAACACAGGTAACCATTCAATCATTTGTCCATTTTTCCAGCAACGTTCAAAAGTTTGATGTCATTGATAATGATTTATTCAGCATGGGTGCATTAAATTGGTCAAAGTTGATCATAAAGATATTTATAACTTTAGAAAAGATTTCCATTTGAACTTTCTAAAAGTTCATCAAAAAATTATTCACAACTTGTGTGTATTATACATGCATACCCCTCCACCTTCTAGTTTATTCATTATAATACTTTTCATTAGTCATTACAGATTTCTGTAAGACTGACTTTATTTACACATGCATGTGTGTCTCCTACAGAAAACCTGCTCAGAGTTTGGCTCGTACGTTCGTCAGGTTCTTGGCCCATATGCTGTCAATGTGACGACTGCAGCACGTCTCTGTGGAGTCTCATTGTGTCAGGGCCGTGGACGCTGTGTGCGTAAGAAACCTGAGGACCCCACATACCTGCATCTTCCATCAGCCCACTTTATGCTTCTCCCACATGGGGCAGAAGGTGTCCGGGCCACGGGAGAGCTTCCCACTGCTTACATAGACCTCTGGAAGAAGGACTTCCGCTGCCAGTGGTTCGAAGCCTTGGAGGGTGCAGCAGCAGATCAAGAATCAGGCGTGGTGCTGGAAAACCGAGGGAAAATAACATCGCCAACAGTGAAAACAGTGGCTGGGATGAGCCAGAGTCAGAGTACAGCAGTTCCAGTGATTCCAGTCACAGTAGTGCCTACCAAACAGCCAGTGGACAGTGGCAGTTCTGCATTTATTACTCCCATCATCCTTCTCTCCTCACTGGTTCTTCACTTTGTTTGACGAGGAGACAGCTGGAGTCTCTAGGAACTTTTGTGAACCTCTGTTGGCCTTGACTTTGATTGCAAAAATATTTTTAATATAAATACCCAAAAGAATAACTCTGTTAAGAGGATAGCTTTTGTGAAAGACAATCTCAAAGACAGATTTAGATTCACAATCTGAACATGACTGAATAAACAGATCTGTTCTGAATCACACTTGAATATGAACTACAAAACTTATTTTAGATAAAAACATTTTAAAGGGGTACTGCCATCTTTGACCCCCACTTGTTCCAAACTCCTATGAATTTGTTCTGTTAAACACAAAAGAAGATATTTTGAAGAATGTGAGCCACTGACTTCAGAAGAATGTAAAAGAAAATACTGGAAGTCTATACCATCAACAAATGTTTGGAATAAGTGTAGGGGTTTTTTTTTGGGGGGGGGGGGGTATCCATTTAATCTACATACAAATGAATGGTTTTTTAAACAAAATTAGCTACCTTAATGTACTATATTATAATAATAGACTACGAGCTGAATCATTTTTTAAACAAATAAATTACGATTATTTTGTTCCAGCAAAAATAATTGTGATTGGAGTTAATATCATACCTTTCTTTTTCCATCATGAAAACAGATTATTTAACATATATGTCTGCATTAATCCTTCATATCATACACTAAATGACAAAAATATTCTTGACTAAGATCTTTGACTAAGAAATTGATACTTATATTCAGCAAAGATAATTCAAAAATCTCTGTCACACGTCTTACGAAGGTTTGACGTTGTGTATATATATATATATTTATATATATATATCACAACGTCAAACCTTCGTAAGACGTGTGACATGACAGCGATAGCACAATCATAATATGTCCTGAAAGCAGCTGGACCAGGGTGTAACAGGCCTATATCTGTCTAAACTAAAATATAATCAAATATTTAGTCTCCAATTTATCTTTAACATTTAAGATAAAAAAAGAAAAATAAGTCAGCCAAATGCGTGCTTTATCTGACCTGCCTGTCCCAAACAAAGCCATCCGCCATAGTGAAAATGTAAAGCCTTTCCAAACATTCAGTGACAGATATAAATGACTAGGCAAATCTTCTGATTTGTTAATTTAAGGAGGATAACAACTACAATGTCCAAATTGAACAAATAAATGTGTGCATCAGTTTAAGTATCTGTGAATTCATCAGAGATTATAAGTGGTGACAGAGCAAAACCTTTTATCCGACAGTGTAAATTAATCCAGGGCCATATGAGGACACAAACTCTCTCTCTCTCTCTCTCTCACTCACACAGTACACACAAACAAGATGCTCTATCCCTGATAATTTCACAGATTAATAGTGCAGATCAGGGTGCAGCTATTACTGAGCTCAGCAAAACAAGCAGACAGAAGACTCTCAAAAGAAAACAACTGTATGTCAAAAAGCAATGAACATTTTTCACATTAGTCAGAAGACTCACAAAAATCAAGTCTCATTCTAGCAAATTTATTTTGGTTTATATAATAATGTAAAATATACACTGATGGCAGATTGTTGGACAAATCAGTTAGCAAGACAGTGATAAAGAGAAAGACGGTTCAAACAGGAACAGACATATTCAGATCATTTGCAAAAAGAAACTTTCATCCATCCTGTATTTCATTTTATTTTTTTACACCCACCTCCAATCTCTCCTCACATTTCTCTGATTTGTGGGGTTTTCCCTGTGATAATCACTTGCAGACAACAACACAGTTAAACAAAGGACAGGACATTTGTCATTACTCTCAATACGGTTATCAAGAGTCCAATACTTGTAGGTGGTTATTTCCAGTGCTTGTGTTAAGAATCGTTCATCCAAAAAATGACATTTCTGCCATTATTTACTCACCGTCATGTCATTTCGAACCTGTATGACTTTCTTTCCTCTGAAGAATTCAAAAGAAAATATTTCTATATCATGTACTGGCCAATCTTTTCCATGGAATTAATGAAAGGAGACTCTTAATGTAGACTGAAGCTTCCAAGCTTCAAAAACATGTAGGTGTATCATAACAGTAGTTCATGTGATGTGTGCACAACTCTTCCGAAGTCATATGATATCTTTGTGTGAGAAACAGATTCAAAAGTAAGTTGTTACTCATGATTTATGGTGAGCATAGTCTTCACAAATTCTCCTTTGGCACTCCATGTAAGAAAGGTCATACAGGTTTCAAACAATATGAAGGTGAGTAAATGATATCGGAATTTAGTTTCAGGTGAACTAACTGATCTGGGATGCATAGCATCCATCCTGCAGAAACACAGACGTCCGGGAGGAACAAGTATACACAGAGCATGGCTTCCATACTGACAAATATTGGTGTTAAACTTCTACTCTATGTCTTAAATTTGAGGCCATTACAGATGTGCATTTAACACGCAATCTGTCAATATACGGTACCCACCGATAGTTCCATACACACACTGACTTCATAAACAGGGGAAATGGTAACACCAATCGGATTCCCAAAAGCCACCAACAAAGAGTGCTTCCTGTGGATGTTGGACGGCATGAATCAGAGGGAGGAGTCTATTTTGCCGTGCAAACATTCTAAAGGGGAGGAGCCAGGTTAAAAGGAGGTGGTTAAAGATGTGGTCTCCAAAAGCGGAAGGGTGAGAAACAAGCTGTCTATAAGGGGACGACACTTGCAGAGCATTGCTAGTAAACATTATAATCAGCAAAATGGTTCCATTGCACGGTGTGTAGCAGCCTGACTGCAGAAGGTGGAGCCACTGTTTTTCTCAAGGGGTGGAGTCCCCATTCAGACAGGGGGTGTGGTTTGCTGCCACAGTTACTTGCAGACGGTTTCTAGGGCATCAAGGGTTCGTTTGATGTCTCTGATCTGAGCAGCTAGAGCATGTATAGGTTGCATGGACCGATCTAGCTCCTCACAGCGTGCCATGAGTGTATACATTCCCTGGAAACACACACACACACACACTATCAAAACACAAAAGAACATTTAAACTCACCTGAATTTATAAATAAAAGTCACTCTCACCTTTATACTCATGTCCACTGACTCTCCCAAACTGTCCACAGAATCTCTGTAGGTCTGGATATAGCCCACACTTAAAGCAGTCATCTGGAGAGACACAAGATTTTAATTCAAATTCAAAGCAATATGTGCATAAATACATAAGTGAGTTCAATGAGAGTTGCATTCATAAAAAGTGAAGCCAAAAAACCTATCAAGTTTTAAAACCCTTAAAAATGTTTTGTATTTTTGCATACATTGAACCTACAATGTGATTTGATCTTTCTAGAACAAAATAAAGATAATTTATTTTAAATTAAATTATATATACTACTGTTCAAAGGATTGGGGTCAGACAGATGGCAAGGGGACAATAGATGCTTCAGAAATGGCTATTCTGTAGTAAAGGTCTGTGAAACAGTACGCAAATTGGCCACGAAAGAGCACCAGAACAACATCACTGGAATAAGGTGAAGTGTGAAGTTGAGGGGGATTTACTTTATATAGTCAATAAAAATGACCTTGAGACCATGTGTCTAAAAAGTAGTTCAAAAAAAGCTAAGAATTAGTTCTTAAAAAAATATTGAGGAACAGCACTATTTATTTGCAGGCTGCACTGGTTTTGCTATTTTTAAATGAGGATTAAGTGTCCAAATATTTTTTGGTTGGCTGTATCTGATCCAGGGTAATACTCACATTCTGTATAGTTCCATTGAGGCTTCGCAGCATCAGTTCTACACTCTGAGCCACATCCTGTGTGTGTTTGTGCAGGTCTACCAGCACTGACGGGTCAATGGGCGGAATATCAGCCGGCCGACGCAAAGAGCCACGACCACATACCACAGGCCCAGAACAGTCCGCTGAAGTAGCCACACACAGATCAAATATTACTGCTACATAACATAAATGATAAAAAATATTTGACACCCTTAGATACTCACAATCTGTGTCCAGGCTCAGCCGCGAGCTCAGTTTTATCTTCTGTTCAAGATTTTTGGTGATGAAGTGTGTGAGATCTCCATCATGGCTCACGGTTCCCTCCAATTCGAGGGCGCTGGATATGGTAGCCCTGCGTCCTTCCATCTGTCCACCTCTAGCCCCGCCTCCTCGTGCTCCGCCCCCACACGCCCCACTGATCTCATCAAGGCTCTTACTGTCCTGCATGCCACGCACGACTCGATCTCGCTCTGGTACTGACCGCACTCGCACCTCTGCCATCACGTGAGCCGGGCACGGAGAATCGTCCAGGTCTGGCAGCAGAGGGGGTGTGGCCTGGTCGGGAGGAGGGGCCGGAACAAGGGGAGGGGCTTCATCAGGAGAAATGGAAGCATCTGGCTGGACTTCATCTGAAGAATCCGGATTGGCCCATTCATCATGTTCTGAGCGAGTGGGAGGGTGTTCGGTTGAGAGCGTACCAACTGGCTGTAATTTGTGCAGATCAGTATATATATTAAAAAGCAACAGATATTTGACTTACACAAGTTGGACATAAAGTTAAATTATTTCACTATTAATTCATTAATTAACTGAACTAAAAGTATTAATTTATTGGAAATATTGCTACAAAAGTCCTTTAATGTAATTTATGAAAATTACTGTTACTACTATTATTATGTAATCTGTAGAATTCTTTTTTTTATGTTAGCATTTATAATATTATATGTAATACTTTAATTAATTGTTGTATATATGTAATTATTTTAAATTCATTAAAAGGAGTACCAGAGCATGGATTAGATTTAGCTTTTTAAATGTAATAATTTGTAGGACATATTTAATTATTATTCATTATTTTGTTGTTATGATGTTAGTTATTTATTGTATCATACTTCTTATGTTAGTTAGTTAAAAAATAATAATTAGGGTTGCAAAGGGGTGGAAAATTTCTGCTAATTATTTGGAAACTTTCCAAATAAATCATGGAACATTTTTCAAAAGTTCTGTATAGTTTCCAGAAATGTTCCATCCCTTTGCAACCCTATTAATAATATTAAGTTTTTATTACATTATACTCTAGTATTAAATTGAATGAGTAACAGTGTACATCTCTGATCTAACCCCTTACCTGTACAGAAATAAGAGTCTCCTTTTTTGGCTTGATCTCTCCTTGTTGACACTGTTCACCTCTCCATCACTTGTCTTTCTCTCATCCTCCTCACCCCTCCATTCTTCCAGTTCTTTTTTAGAGCGGCCGTGTAATAGCTCAGTCTCAGTAGAGTGCATGCCCTTGTGTGAGCAGTCTTCAGTTGGAATATGTGCACATTGGATGTGTTGAACCAGTGACTCTGGGTGATCTGTGTGTGGCTGGAGTGTGTGTTTGTCTCTACATGAGTCCATGTGGTGAAGTGTGTGTTTGAGAGTCTCTGAGAGGGCAGGCGACCCCTCATGAGGCTCTAAATCAGCCCCATCCCTAAACATTAACCCCTGGGTGGCGAATCCATGAGGTCCTGACAAACTGGATGCATTGGAAGAGTCAGAGGTGTCCACACCATTGCTTGCTTCTTGCGAATCCTGACTGGTCACAGAAGAATGGCTCATCCCTCCACCCGCTATAACAAATCATCATCATTAGTGATGTAAAGCTAAAGTTAAATGTGATGTAAGACATAAATTCTTATTCAAATTAGCACAAAGAATGATAATGTGTACCAGATCATTCTTAATTTATATTTAATGCCTGAGTTAGCATGCTCATATATGGTAAATTCACCATACAAACAAAGAGTGTGCAATTTTAATTATATAGGAAAAATGGCATATAATAAAAATCTTATTATTATAATAAATCTATTTATTCCAATAAAAGGATGAAAAAATAAAATATGGCATCATGAAATCTTTCTTGTAAAACTACACAATGGGGAAAATAATATTAGGCAACATTGCATATCCAATTCATTTAAGACAGAATTGTGTTAGTATCATTAAGACAATAATTGGTAATAATATTTGAAGTTTTAGTAACTTCGTTGTTTGTCTTTTTTCAATATAATATTTCATTTCAGTTAACAATTAAAGAATCAAAAATGTTTTACATAAGTTATTAATTTATTCTTTATTTATTATGGTTGTGCAATTAATCACAAAACCTTATTTTTCACAAACGATCTTAAGTTTCACTTATCATATTTAATGCCTCGATCAGTTTCCTGAGTCTGTTTTGACAGCTATCAGTTTACTCATTAATTTATTACGTTTAGTTACTGACAAGCTATGAGACCTAAATATATCTTATCTAGTGATGAAGTGTCTCTTTAATGACAGAGAAACTGAAATCATATGACGCAGAAATCACCAGCAACAATGATTTGCGGGACTTAATTAAAAATCATGACGCACAAACATCGTTAATCTCACAAACATTCAGCATCACAACCTGACGAACCGACGCAGATCAACCAAAACATAAATATATGATAATAAACGGATCAGTGATCTCCTGACGTTAGCTGTAAGATAAGCTTTAGCTGTAATGCAGGCCTCTGAATTTCAGCGAAAACCTGCAGCCTTGTGTCTATTAATCTTGAGTTTGGGTTGTTTTGTCATGTTTCAGATGTATGTAATGCAGTGGAGGGTTTGTGAAGTTAAATATTTACCTGCAGCTCTTCGCCCAGGATGAAGGTTGCCAACTGAGTCCGCACTAAAATTTGTCGTACTGAAACAAAACGTTGGGTTTATAGTTCCGCATAACATTTAGGAGATAAATATCATGACATAAAAGACGTTCGTAAAATTGCATGTAAACGTAATTGTGTGGTTTTATATATTCATACCTTGATGTAGTTTATCAAAGGCTTGAGTTATAGAATAAATCAATAATAAACCTAGGGTTAATTATTTATTTATATGCCCAAAGAGAGATGTCTAGACAGCCTGTCCAGACAGACACAGTACACAGATTTCACCACAAGGGGCGGTAGACGCCGCGGATTGATTCAATAGCTGCTGGCGAGGCTCTCTCCCACGTCCTGTGCAGTGGGCTGTGTGTATTTTTATCCTGCTCTCATTTTATAGTCTGGAATTAAAGGAATTGTCAACCACATCAGCAAAGCTTAGGTCAGCTTTGACCCTGTCACAAAACCCTGACCAAGACCAAAACCTCTAAGATCCTGTCATTATCCAAAAAACCTCCTCCTGTAATAAAGCCCTCTGAAGTAAAGCCAGAGTAATGCTGTGAGTCAGTCTTGACCCTTACTTACTCTCTCTCTCGACCTCTTTAGGGGACTTTAGTCAACATGAAACAACATTCACAAGTCAGTTTAAATTCATAATTTGATTTATTTCTAAGTGAAAAAATGTAGTCAACGTGAAAACTGTAGGGCAGGACTTCATTATTATTCATCAGGAATTGATTGGACTGTAAAAAGTGTTCATTCTATACTGGAATAAAGCAGTTTTGAAGGATTCTGAAAGATTTCAGAATTTGCTTTTTTTTTTTTACAGGTTGTAAAGTTTGAAGGTCAAGTTCACCTTGCTGTTATCTTGATGTAGCATATCCACTTTTAATATCCTGTTATTTGCAAAGACCTTGACGTTTACATTAATTTACAGCATTAACTATTGGCGTTTAGAAAGACAGAAGACTAAAAAATTCCTAAATGACAATTTGAGGTGACATCAGCTGAAAAGGAAATTAGTGGAGAAAATTATTATACTTTGATAACCTTTTTTCTTTTTTCTTTTTTTAACTGTGGTTTAATATATCCTGAATAATTGTTCTAAACAAGATCAAAACAGTGAATTAAGAATGTATACATCAAAATATCTTCCTTGACATAAAATAGATCAATTTTTCTCATTTATTTTCTGTTTCTCCTCCAGTCTCTCCCCCTCACTTCCTTATTTGCATCACCGATCTCATTTACGCACATATAGGCTCTCTGACTCTATTTGGTATTCAGTTCTGTGTTTTAAGGGCCAGCTGTATCCAAGGCAACCCGCCCAGTCAATTTCCCAGTGTCCTGTCATTTATAAGCAGAATGCAATATACACTAATGCGCTCATGGAATTCAAATGCTTGTCACACAGCAAGCAGTGGCCAGAGAAAATTCCAGCACATGTTTGTGCATGTGAGGGTGTTTTCTGTTTTTATTATACAGACCAAAGTACTAATTCAGTCATTTTTCTGGTACTGTATAAAGCATTATATTGTATGTGAATGTTATTATTATAAAAAAGTGGAATACATTAAGTAGTGCAATGCTGAATTCTGTTATTTTCTCTCAATTTCATGAGAGTCTTCCAAAACACTTTATTCAAGGTTCAGAGTCCATTAATGAAAACCAGATTTACAGTTAAAGGTAAGACAAAGTCACATGTTTCACAAGGTTTAAATAATTGAGGGCAGGATTTACCTCTTCACATGTAAAACATGGAACATCTATTCTACATTTTCTTTGTTTATTTTCTAAATGTTATCAACATTCAAGTCTCTTGGCGAACCGAGCTGCTCCAACATATACACAGATCACTGCTTCTGTCTCCGTCATGTGGTTTGGGTCTGACCACATTTTAATTTGCTCCTCTTCTCTCTCTGTTTGTACTGTACTTTAAAGCCTTTAAATCACTTTTTCTTAATTTATTTTTTGGTTTTCCATCTTTCTGAATGGAGGCCTTTCAGGGCGGGTGCCAAACTTCTTGGCAGTCATGCATCGTCCATGTGCAGAAGAAAGTAGCTGCCGTTTCAGTCCAGTAAAATAACGCACCCTTTGTGCCTCCATCGATCCCCAGAGAAACACATCGTTCATCATCCTACAGGATCTGCTGCATTTTGGGACTTTTGCTTTTGTCAATTCATTTAAATAAATGTCTTGAAACCTTAATGAGTGACGTCAGAGACAGAATTACACCCTATTTAAATATTAAGAAGAAAATAATACCATGTACAATTTTTACACTTAAAATTCAAGACAATAAACACAAAGCACAAAAACACAAGAAAATAAATACCATGAAAGATAAATAAGGCAATACGTTTCAGTACAGATGAAAAAGTGCCATCAACACTGAAGTCTTTTTAAACAAAGAACATTTTAAGATGCTCCCTATAACTTTGGAAGATTTGTCTTTTCTTCAACAGAGGATAATTTGGGGACACTCCCTTGCCTTAAAAAAATGTCAGATATGTTTAACACAGTCCTCAAATAATCAATTGGTTTTTAATACTAAAGTAAACACTTCTTCTTGACCACACCTATACCAGATCATTCTTAATTTGCTTGATAACAATCCTTCATATGATTCAGATACTAGCTTTGTTCCAAATCTTGGTGAGCTGCCTCATTGCCTACACAGGAAGCATTCTACTCATCACTGAACTCATTAAAGTGTAGTTAAGTCTCATGGTCACCATGGCTGCATTTTTTGATCAAGAATACAGTAAAGTAAAATAACTGTTTTCTATTTTAATATATTTTTAGAAATGTGATGGCAAGGCTGGCCATTACTCCAATCTTTAGCATCACTTGATCCTTCAGAAATAATTTTTAATATACTGATTTGGTGCTCAAGGAACATTTATTATTAGTATCAATTATGAAAACAGCTGTGCTGATTTATACTTTTTGGACACAGTGCTACAACTTTTTGCATTTGTTTAAAATTGACATCTTTTGTAACAATGTCTTTACTGTTACTTTTGATCAGTTCAATGCAAAATCGTATTGCATCCAAACTTTTGATCACTTTATAGTGATACACTTCTTTGAAAGAATTGAATGAAATGTAAGTAAAATTTTCTATTTTCATCCTCCATCTTGCATGTATTTTTTTTAAACTTGCATGCAGGCAGCTCATTAGGTTTTGAAACAAAGCAAATTACTGTTATTATGATACTGTGTACATGTATTGTGTATATTGCATGTTTTGTTGTATTCTTTTGTTTTGAGCAGCTTTGTAAACACCTGTGATTCGGTCTATGCACTCCTCGGCAGCCTCTGTGCTGAACTCTGCATTCGGCTGCGGTTCTTCCGCCCCCTTCCTTTCTCCTTCTCGCCCCCTCCTCTTTGCCTGTGCCGATCTGCTTTCTTTCTGTCCTGTTTGTTATGCTTGTGGTTCCCTGATTCCTTGTTGTTGTGATGCTGACTGAGTTCTTTGCAGTGTCGCTCCAGTTTGCCGTGGTTGATCAATGCCATCACATCCTGGTACCATGGCTGGGTGGAGGCAAGGGTGGGGTGCAGAGCGGTGCTCCACACAATTAAACGAATAGTAACAGCTGTCCAGCGAAATCCATGCTCTTCAAGCTGACAGTGATAAATGCCACCATGATTGAGCTCAGCCCGGGGAATGAGGATTCCCCTTTCAATGACAACCAGCTGCTCCCCAGATGTGACCTGGAAGACAGAAGGTTCACATTTAGAGATCAATTTAGAAATATAGCTCAATATTTGGTCATGTTTTTAGTTCATGCATGAACGTGCATGTACCTTATGTTGCTCCAAACTGTTCTCGCCTACGTCTTTAAACCAGGTGACTGTGGCATGGTGAGATTTGGGTAGACACTCCAGGTAGGTGCTATTACCCAAGGCAACAACTTGTGTCTTCTCCTCTGCGTCCACCTGAAGACCAGCTGAATAACAATGAATAGAATAAGTAAAGTCAAATGAATACATAAATTAAATGAAAGAATTGGGGCTTAAAATTTTAAATTAATAATTTATTAATAACAACAACAACAACATCAGTTATAATCATAATAATTATTACTACTACTAGTTAGTGCATGGCCTTTCTCACATAATATTATTTCATTATTATTATTATTATTATTATTATTATGTATTTTGTTTATTTTTTAATGAATTTCACATTATTTTTATTATTACAATTATTATTAATTATAAATTACAAATAAAAATAATTATTTCTATATTATATATACATTTCTTATTATTCTTATTCTTATTATTTTGAGTTTTAATTGAATGTATTGTGCACATACACACAGCATTTCACACCTCAAGCACTGCATTTCTATTTTTTGCATGATTTAATTACTTTACATTAATTGTAAGTGTTTTTCTAAAGGCCCATGTGGTGAACGCTTATTCAACCATTCAGTTTTAACCCAGATTTAATGAGCAATGAATGAAATCATAAAAACATAAATAAAAACAAAAATGACAGTGCTGTTCTAAAGCAGGTTGTTTAGCAATAGTTAATGTCTGGTTGCCTGTGTCTCTTACCTCCCTGTCTGACACACTGGTTCAGCGGGTTGCCGTCATCGTTAACCTGACGAATGTTTCTTCTGCAGACAGGGAGGAATGTTTCAGATCAGATTTATTTCAGATATCCCAAATACCAATACTTTCCGGTTTCAGTGTACAGGAAAGCGATGATGTAATGGATTCTATCAAACAAGCTGCCCATACAAGTGTGAGATGTGTGTCACCTCTTTGCAGTTGGCATGTAAGGGCTGCAAGAGTGGCCGTCCCAGGTGCAGTATGGGTCTCTAGCGAGACAGCATTCAGCGCAGGCTTGGCCATACAGATCACAGTGGAACAGACTCAACTGAATCACACCCTCTGCTGATCCAGCAAACAGCCACTGCTGGAAGCAAAACACACACACACACACACACAAAGATACAATGATATGCGCTGTGATGTTAGTTATCACTTTTTTTTCAGCAAAAAACTGGGTCAGAAACGCAAACATCTAAACCACATCTTCAGAATTACAGAGCACTTTCCATCCCAGATTCAGTTTTCAGTGAGTGTTTGATGGAACAAATGTGTGAAAACTCACAGTCTCATTTTAGATATCTTCCACCCTCTCAAATTGCCATGACGACAAGTTGGAAAGGTTTATAAAAGTGTGGCGGTGTATCTCACATGCATATGTCTGTGTATGTGTGCTTCCAGTGATGAACATGGTACCTTTTTCTTAGACAGCGTCATGGCAGTGATTGGTGACTTGTTCTGTTGAGTGACAGGAGATGAGCAGTTAATGCTTCAAGCTCAAATGATCATCCATATCTGGGATATTTTATCTGGAGAAATTTTACCTTAAAAACCTGCAGCTGTTCCAGAGTGATCTCCTGATTCTGTCCGTTGGGTTTAGGCAGGTGAATCGCTTTCAGAACCAGGCCAGAATCTGAATACACACATACAATACACATAATATTTAAAAACCGAATGGACAGGTCAGTCAAAAATTCAGTAAACCTACAGTATTCATCACAAACACACACCTGTACCAATGAACAGCACATCATATTGTCCATCCACCGCCTCCACTCGGTCCACAAGGAGGCGGGTCAGTTTATAAGACACGCCCACTCTGATGAGCAAAGGATGACCTCCAAGAGGACGTACCACTTCTTGCATTAAAGGATGTGTGCGGCTAAAGAAGATGACCTCATCAGGATATTCCCTTGTTGATTTGAACCCTCCATATGTACTGCTGGGACACTGAAGATTGGCAGAAAACTCAGTATTATGGTCCAGAAACTGATTTTCACCTGATTGATTTGAGTTTTTAGTCTTTTCATTTTATTATAATCAAAGAAAAGATTATAATTTGAATAGTCCATAATCATAAAAAAATAAAATCATCTTATCGTATGGGAACACTCACTGTTCCAGGTCTAGGATAGGGAACTCTGCCTGTATATTCTGTCCACTTGTACTGTTGACCCTCCCTATGAAGGAAATTTCCTTTAAAAGCTCTAATAATGTCCTGCATGTGGTAAACACACACAGCGGATCCATTCAAGACATTGCTGTTGGAAGAGGAAACAAACACACATATAATAGAAACATTAATTGATTGAAAGATATACTTTAAGTAGACAGGATCAATTAGCAATCACGATGTACCAAAACAACAGAATTGATCTTATTCAGTTCACAGACATGCTTTTGACCAGACATAAATCCAATTAAAACCAAGCTCTGGTGGCACAAATGAAAGTGGCACATCAGGTCAAACGTAAAGCCAGCTGGCAGAGACTCCTTAGTTGAGGGTAAAATGTCACCTGATCTGAACTGAGATATTTAACACATTCAGTGGAACAGCTTAGCAGAGAGCAATAACATTGTCACTCTTTCCATACAGCTTTTTTTATATTCATACTTCATTGTGCACTCCACCCTATGCAGCCCTCTCCAAAACCTTAGACACACACACACACACACACACACACACACATATTTTCACAAAGATAGATGAAGGCATATGCTATTTGAGATCACTGATGTAAAATTGGTCCAACTTCTAATGTGTTTTAAACATCATGGGCTCATCATCAATGTCATCTTGGGCCAGCTGGAAAGTATGACTCAGTAATACTGCAGTTTTATCCACACCCTTAACCACATAAACACACTGGGCTGTCATGATGTGCACGTTTGTCTTTTCCATACAATTACAGTGAAGGGTGACTATGGGCCGTCAAGCTCTTAGCTCTTAGAACAGCTTATATTTATAGTCTTTTTCTCAGACAAATCTTTAAAAAAGCTTTAGAGACCTGGAATGTAACACATGAGTCATCTGGACTAATTTGATGATGATTTTTGTCATTTTCGTATCTTGAAAGTCCATAGCCACCATTTAGTTTAGTTTTTTTTTTTAATGGAAAAGAGCAGCACCAACATTCTGCTAAACATCTCTTTTAGTCTCAAAGTATTCAAGGACAGTCTCAAGAATAATCTAAAAGGATTGTTTTTTTTTTTTAAAAAGTGAAATGAGTTTGCAGTGACTTGAAGTTGAGTAAATTTCCTTTTTAATATCTTCTCTTAGCTCAAATGTGAGTCATTACCGTGAAATGTAGTGAATCTGATACCAGGTCAGTTTTTAAGACTCACCTGGTAGTTGTGAAGAGCCCATAGACGAGGGGGTTCTTTTTGTCCTTTCCACGCTGAATGAAAATATCCTCTACAGAAAAACAAAAAACAGATTTAGAATATTAAACATGCTTTGTACGTGCTTTAGTCAATGCAAATGAGAAAGAGTGAGTGTGTGTGGTCTCTTATTCCCTCTCAAGGCTATATAAACTCATGAAAAGAATATTTACCTGGTCACACTCTCTTTCTCTTACAAACAAACACGTGTAATGCAGCATTTTTGTGGTTTAATTTCTGTTCAAAAACACTCACACATCCAGACAAAAACACCTATATCTTAACAATAAACTTGTGCTCTTGGGGGTATGCTAGTTCATTTCTGCATTCTCGCATTCCAGCCATGTCAGATATGATCATACACCTTATCAAATCAAACAAACAAACGCACACACACACACACACACACACATTAAGATGGTGGTTCTCAACTGGTTTTGCTTCAGGACCCAAATTTTACATTGGACAATAAGCGATGACCAAAAACAATACAAAAATAGTTTTTTAACTATTAAAAGTAAACAAAAATGTAACATGAAATGACCATGAACTTCACAGGCCAAACAATATGCAAGAGTGGGGTCAGCAAGACTGCTTTTTTAAAGAAATTAATGTATGTTTATAGCAAGGACACATTTAATTCATCAAAAGTGACAGGAAAGAATTTTACATTGTTAGAAAAAAATATATATTTTTATAGAACTTACTATTTATAATAGATTCCTGAAAGAAAAGTGTTACCGTTTTAATAAAAATAATAAACAGCACAACTGGTTTCACTATTGATAAGGAATGTTACTTGAGCACCAAAACAGCATATTAGATTGATTTCTGAATGATCTTGTACTGTAAATGCAGCTTTGGTGAACACAGGAAATTAATATTATTATTATTTTTTTAAACATTCAAATTTCTAAGCGAGTTTGATCAAACACACAGCCCTTGACAACAATAAAAGATACAGGGCACAACCCACCAGTTAGAAACCACAGTGTTAAACATTCATGCTACCGCGGACATGCTTTTGAAACCTGAGATAGATTTACTGACTCTTGTAAACTGTTAAAAACTAAGAACATAAACTAGATCAGTACTTTAAAATGGATGAGACCTTTATTACACACCGCTCTGGGCTCTAACCGCACACATAATCACAGACTCTTCGTTTTCCCCTCATATTTTAAACACAAACCAAAAGAATCCCTTTAATTAAGCTTTCACACTCCCTCTTTCCCTCTCAATCCCATTACTATCCCTCATTTCTGTTCAACCCCTCCTCCCGCTCTTTCTAATTGTTTTCACTAACCCCTATTCTCTGGCTCTTCTTCTCTTTCACTTTTGTGGGGACGCTATAGTTGTGTCAATTTCATCCAACAAAAGCTTTTTTTCTCCTTGAGGGCAGATAGTTTTGTCTGCCCTGCACTTGTTGACACGTCTCTATCCTGCCCCTATCCGTCCTTATCCCTCCTAACCTCCAGCTCTCCTGCTCTCTGCTCTCCTCCCTCATCCTCATCTTGAGGTAGCCAGTAGATTGTGTGGAAACAGGATGGGGGTGTCACCGGAGACGTGAAAATCCACACACACAGATACTGGCGGCCTTCAAAACATTCAGCAGACCACCAAGACAAATGGCACATGCAATTGTGCACTCATTTTTAAATATATTTATCATCATATGGTTCAAAAATTTTAAAACATTCAGGGTGAACTTAAGAAAATTAGGTCACTTTTTGAAAGCACGTCTGTATATAACCATAAGGAATAATTTCCTATAAGGTGTTTATGTTGAAATATAACATTGAACTTTTAGAGCAAATATGTATTTGAATATATATTGTCCCTCTCTCTATCAAAAGCACATTAGAATGATTTCTGAAGGACCATGTAAGACTAGCTATGTTTCCAAACTTGTGCAAAATTGGAATATCACATAAAAACATTTGCGAATGAACCACCGTTTCCATCCAACGAGTCAAAGAGAGAGAGAAAAAAAAACATTATTAAAATAAAAAAAATCTAACCAACCACAAACTTTGGAACAGTTCTGTACATGTACACACACACACACATACACACACACACCCCAACTGAATTAACTTAACATTATTTAAAATCCAAAACATAGCATACACTAATTTAGTTTAGCTTCAAATTCACAGCCACAGAAACTGGTGGCACACACACAGACATTATCTAAACTTATTTACTTAGACCGTGACGCATTCTGGAGCATCTTCAATCTTGCATACCAAAACACACCAGTCCATTTTTTCTTAAGGACCTAAACTTCATCTGTTCCATATTTCACAATAACTTACAATTCTAACTCTGCTCTTTTAACAGCAATTCTTAAATTGTATCTGACTCATCGTATTGTCAGTTTATGCATGTTTCTTTATACAATCTATAAGTTCGCTTTTCCTGATTAACATTCACTGACTGCAGTGTGGTCTGGGCCATCATAACCATAGCAAGATGAGGGTCCCTGATGCAGGGGGAGATTATGGCAGATGTAGTGGTTTAGAGGCCATGGAGCACAATGTAAACAAGACAGAGAAGAGAATTCTTATAGATTACCACCATAGGGCAGCTAAGATGAGATGCATATTTACATTACAACATGCTTGCATTATATAATCATCAGAACATTTTTACAGTCACAAGTAAGTATTAAAGTGTTAACCAATCAGTACAAAGCAGATTCAGATGATCTAAATACTTTGGTAGGCCAAGAAATAAACACATTTCACAAGTCCCTAATAATTGAACATAACAGGACATGCACACAGCTAAACAAATTAAACCAGTTAAACTGGACAATGGCTGGACAATGAATAGTTCCTTTCAGAGCCGCTTGCAGATTTGATAAAGTAGCAGCCAGATACGGAACCCATTCTTGAATTCTGATTATTGCTTGTTTTACATGATATTTGGGTGGAATAGTTAGGGGACGTGCTATCTTCAGTGTAGTCACCACTGATAACTGAGATGAACATGTACTGTATGTGCTGTAACATGTATATCTTATAGATATATGAGTATGAGACTACAGTAAAACTTCAGTCAGAATGAGGATTCAAGAATTGTTTATTCTATGCAAGGTCTTTGTTTACACAGACTGATTGATAAGAAACCGGTTTCTGTCTGAGTCTGTGTGTGGTGTGTGTGTGTGTGTCTGCTGATAAACTTTGTTCCTAAATCAGGGAAGTTTTGGCTTAAGACACACATACACACATTATCAACAGTACAAATTATATTCTTAGAGATGTACAATGTTATCTCAAAGCCTTATTTAATTTGAGAGATTTGCTTACACTTTGATTAGGTAATCAAGCAGGAGTGAAAATTATTTATTTTAGTTTTGTGCGTGTGGCATTTATCTGAAGGTGTCTATTACTCACGGAGTTTGTCAAAGTGTGTCTGTATGCCGTCGGGTCCTGGTACGGAGCAAACAATACGAGCTTTCTGAAAGGTGCTCCATTTATGAACCAAACTACGCTGACCACCAATATCATTCTGAAAAAGAGAGAAAGAGACATAAACACACTAATGTAGTACCATACTACACACTACACTACATTAATGCCATGTTTTCTTGCACATGTACCCTGTTGCTATATTTTTTGGACATGTACCACAATAATATCATGTTTTTGAGATGTACCATGCTTTTTTGGACTTGTCCCTACTAATCCAGAGTTTTTTAGACATGTGCCCTGCTAATACCATATATTTTTTTAATATATTATGCTAATACCATGGTTTTTAGACATGTACTAGGTTAATACTGTGTTTTGGGGCATGATCTTTGAGGTAGATGTAAATACCCTATTAAATTAATAGGGTAATCGTCATATTCAATGACATACACAAAAGTACCAAGGTATTACCATATGACACCATCCCTTTACCATGGTAGCACTACAGTACTTTTTGAAAGTTTATTAATTATTTTTTATGATATGACACAAAATCCACCTGATGGAAATTTCATTAAAATAATATTTCATTTTATTTCTGCTTTGGATCATCTGTTTGGAACACTTTTTATTTTCAAAAAAATTAAGTGTATTTTAATTACTTCAAGAAAATACTACATTGTTTTATTTATGTTTGGATTTGTAATTTTATTGTAATTATAATACTAATACATTTGACTAATATTACATTTATTTTTTATTTCTGTTTGGATCTGTATGTAACACCTTTGTATAAAAAAATATAAAAATGACAGAAATCCACCAGAGGAACAGTCAGAGACCTGTCACAGAGCACATCCTATCAGATTCACAGAGGTGGTCATACAGGCACAGGAGTCACACAAGTGCGGTTAGGCACGTAGGAACACACTATTAGATACCTTGCAGACGCGGGCGACTCTAGAATAGAGGACCTTCCCAGCAGCCCCCTCTGCTTCCTGTGCGCGCTCAGTAAAGAACACGTAGACCTTATCATCCTCCTCATTATCGCTCTCTGACATCGCTGCGACATGTACAAATTCAGCGCCTGAAGAGAGCGAGAGAGACACAAACACAGTTAACTAACACATATATCTGTTTTTGTTTAAACAATATGGTAGCATATTCTTGTGTTAAACTGATAGAACACAATGCATCTGTAATTCCTGTCAACAAGTTGGTGAGTGTATTTTTGTAAGTGTGAGTGTAAGTGTTAGTGCTAGCTCAGGTGTATGTGTGGGTTGTACATGCATGCATATATCACCTTGCAGCCATGTAGAGTCGTATTGTTCGGTGCGAATCGCATGTCGCTCCCCCAGACTCCGAATAAAAGCGGTATCATGACTTAGAAAGTCAGATGAGATACCAGCGTACAGCTCTCCGTCTGAACAAACATGCATGAAGATTTCGATCAGAGTTACACTGGCATGTTCTCACACAAACAGATAAACTATACACAAACTATAAACATGCTGCCTTACCTATCATGGCAGTAGCTGTTCTCTGGTGAGGGTCATAAGGACATTTTCCCTTCCCTGATTCAGTGTCTTCATACTCCAGCCTTTGTTCCTCGGCCTGAAATTCCCATTACATTATTTTCAGATCAAATTGTTTTCAATAAAACATTTTTTATTAAAAATCTATTATACTTTCATTATTTTAATAAATAATATATATTTAATAATATATATATATTATATATATATATATACACATCTGTTTGGATATTTTACCACCTTAATTTAAATAATTACGAATATTTTTATTTATATATATATATATATATATATATATATATATATATATATATATATATATATATATATATATATATATATATATATACTTTTATTTTTTATGTATAAAAACACTATTTATTTCTAATTTAATAAATAATATTTCATTTTAATTTATTTATTAGCAATATAATTGCTCACAAAATAGTTTAATCTATCTATTCTATCACCTGAGACATGCATATTACATGATGAGTTTCTGTGAAAGGGGTTGCATGCTGGGAAATGTAGTCCTTTACCCTGAGGAAGAGGTTTGTGGGGATGAAGGCACAGCGAGGGTTGAACGCTCCCGTCCCACAGGCGTAAAGATGTGTTTGGTTATACAGCTCTAACACACGCAGGAAATTTGCACAGTCCGTCTGTGACATAAAAATGAAACTATCACAGTGAGGATTGAATTGGTTTTGTTTGCAATTAAACAGTGCAAGAACATCTTTCTAAATAAGCTGCGCTTCATAAAATAATGTTTTACCTGCAGGCTTTTTCCAGCCATGATACAGTTCTGGATTCGATCTGGACTTGCAGGCCAGTATATCTGAAATACAGCACACACACACACACACACACACACACAGATGTGAATCTAATCTGTTGCACAAGTGTGCATAAAAGTTCTTCTTAGTCATATTAAATGTTGTTGCATATGCTGATTTCATCATGTAGCATGTGAGGAATTACAGTTGAATGCCACCCTGGCATTACTCAGATCAAATCATTATGAATACACACTAAGTTATGCAGACAAGCAGGGATGGGCTCACACACACCCTTACCCACACAAACTTTCACAAATACACTCACAGGGGGGCCTTCATGCAATAAAAGTTGTGTTTTTCAATTTCAATGCGAATAGAAAATGTTTTTTAGCCTGGGACAAATCTGCTAGTAAAAGCTTTCTTGTTTGATCCTACAGCATGTTTCGGTGAACTTCACTATCTCTCTAAATTCTTGTTATTTACTTCTCACAACTTGCTTTTTTCCATATAATGAAAGTGAATGGTGACCAGGACTGTCTAGCTCCAAAAATACCATAAAAGTATTATAACATCAGTTCATTTGATTTATATATGATATATTCCAAGCCTTCTAATGCCATATCATAGTTTTGTGTAAAATATAAGCTGTTTATGGTGGTTTATTGTGATTTTTTATGTTCGGAGCCTGACAGCCCACACTTTCATTGTATGATTTTGTTAAACGTCTCCTTTTAAGTTACACATAAAAACAAGAGAACATAATGACAGAATTTCCCTTATTAAAGTATATGAGGAATATATGTGAGCCTGTGTGTGTTTGGGTGTGTACGTACCTTGCGGGGGGTTTGAGTAATATCATCCAGGCTCGTGGACAGCAGATGGTCTTTCATACCGATGTAAAGATGACGACCATCTTCACCTGGCAATAGAGAGTTCAGATCCCCAGCAGGCACAGAGAGAGACATGAGCCTGCCGCTCCGCACCAGCTCTACGACAGAGAGAGACGGAGAGACAGAGAGAAAGTCAACAGATTATTTCATAAATCTCTGTTATGAGTAGACCCTCGCGGCTGAATTCGGCAGATATGCAGCATTGCTGTTTTCCATCACAAATCCTTTATTTCTGACAGGCCAATAAAGAAAATGCAATTCTGCTTTATTGTTTTTATGGTAAAGGGGAAAAAACAGAGAATGAGGGTTTCTTTCTGCCATGCAACTGAGGGTGAATTTCTGAAGAATATCTCGGTCAGTTTTTCAATATAATTACAATGAATGAGGCTGTTTTTAGTGTGATCTAAAATTACCATATCATAAAATGGTCTACAACTCGTGCAATGAAGTTGTATGATGGTTTTATTTGAGGAACACACCTCATTTTAAGTTAGTATTCAGTAGAAATAACTGAAAAATCAATGGCTCAGTGATCCAGAGCCATTAATTAAGAAGCCCGCTGAAGGAGAAGAAATTCAGTGAACGATGACTTAAATTTGACATCTCTTTCTTACAAAAAAGCTATCATAGGGATGCACATTTGCATTATTTTTAAAACCTTAAAGCACCAGAGACAACCAGTATTGTTCAAAACATCTCCTTTGTGCTCCATGGAAGACATAAAGCCAAGCCACAGGTTTGATACAAAATAAGGATGAGTAAATGATGATAGAATGTTTATTTTTGTGGGTAAATTATTTCTTTCAATACATTTAAAGCTCTCCACCGGAGTAAAATTGTATTCTGTACTTTTCCTAAACACAATGAACCCATATAAACTCATATGTGGACCAGACAGTCTCACCTTTGGGCAGAAAAACCTGTTCAAAAATATGAAGCTGATGAGACAGACAGAGATAAAAAAACGCATGAGATGAATAGAATAGACAAAAAGATTGAAAAACATGCCTTGAGAATCATAAGAAATCAGTTAATTACAGTGAGCTTGAGATACATCAAAAGAAGAAGAAAAAAACAGCCGTTAAAAATGCAAATATTACATTGGATGTTCTATTGGTTTGCATCTTTATCACTCTTTTAAAATATTCTCTCACTCACCCACACACACTAAAAAATGTCAGCTGTCACGAGGGACATGCAAACAATCTGTCACAACGCATTCCTGGCTCTTTCTTAGTGGTACCATTGCCCCCTGTCTTGGGGGCAGTTGCTGTGGTAACAAGGGTGTGTATGTATTAGTGTGTGTGTGCTAAAATCACTGATGGATTACGGGCTGGTATTCCACCTGTCTCGAGTGTGTTCAGCAGGAAGTGAAGGAGATTTCATGACTAGGTGGTCTAGAACCTGCTCCAGACTGTAATCAGTTTGACTCATGAACTTTTTACCCATAAACTAAATTAGACAAACAGTGAGACATTCTGATGGTCTTACACAATTACTACAACTACAACTGTCATTTTTCTGTCTAACACACACACACACACACACGAACAAAGAGTGAGTAACAAACCCTTCTGTCCATCATTCTATGACCAGCTGAGGGTATTTTTAGCCACATACAGACCTAGTGCTGTAAATTTAACCACACACAAGCTGTGAGTGTGTATCTGAACATTAGATTACCTCAATCATGAGAGAGACTGATGTGGAATTACTCAATTAGTGCAAATATGTGGCATATGACACAGCTAAGAAACACTGGCTAACTTATACATAAACATGCACATGAGTGCAAGAGTGCACTAACAACAATTTATAGGTTAAAAAAGGTATAAATCCTGTTCTTTTCCGATTATTTGCAATCTTCATTTTATGGATACCAATATCGATGAACCCCCAAAGATCAATCTTGTATTTTTATGGCTTTTTCAGTGTCTGCATGATAGTGTACAGCAATTCCTGTCCTGTAGGTGTCAGCAAATGTTTTCTGATGTGAATGTGAGTTTCTGGTCTGTATTCAGTGTGATGTAAAAATAAATAACTGGCAACGAAATTTCACAATGCATGCAGAAACAGAGGAGAAACAACTGGCGCTTCATGAACAAATAACTCTTTCCACTTCTTTTCATGAATAATTCTGATGGAGCTTAAACTAAAACTGTTACAAATCGTTTTCATTGTTTGGAATAAAGCCTAAATAAATATAAAATGTAAATATTAGATGAAAAACATAAAATATTTGACATGTTGCCTTTATAAATAAAATACGTTTAAGTATTAAAATTACTCAAATTAAAACTGAAATCAATGTAAAAATAAATATATATATATATATATATATATATATATATATATATATATATATATATATATAAAATAAAAATGAAAACAACAAAAAATTGCTAAAAGACTAAATTTAAATATACATGTTAAAACTAATTCGAAATATCAATGAATACTAGTATAGAGTTAAAACTAACATAACAATGCATTCGATGAAAGAGATTCTCGAAAGAGAAGTAACCAAATTGGACATTAAATTGAACTGAATCAAAATTGAATCAAGAGCTTGTGAATCAATTGGAATTAAAACAAACTGAATTAAAATGGCTATCAAATGGAATGTGTATTGTGTAAAAATGTGATTCAAAAACCTGTTCACAAGCACACAACTCTTCTACCAAAAGTGTTGATGGCAGTATGTTAAGGTGTATTTTCTTGGGCACAATGTTTCCCACAGTGCAGACAAGAACAAACAGTCCACACTTCCTGTGCAAATTGAGTTATCAGCTATTACTTCTCAATCCACCAGTTGGCATGTTCATATGTGTGTGGTAGAAATGTTAACAGGTGCGTCTATAAGTCTGTGACGGAGAAACACAAGGCGCATGCACAAACACACAGACAGCTAAAATAAACTGGTGAACACACACTGCTGTGTTCTGGAATTTCTCAACTCTCCATCAGTCAGACCTACTAACCATGACCTATGACCTGGGCTGAATATGAGTATACATCATAATTATAGCACTCAAATGCACACAGACACACACACACTTGGCAGAGGTTATAGTGCATAATTGATTGATGCTCGTGTTAGTTATAATCACAGCTACTGAAGGCCAATCAACTGCAAAGTGACCAATCAAAACCGACCACCTGGAAAATGCATTTTATAGATCTGCTGGACAGATTACTGGATATCTAATTTCACTTGTATCCAGTGGCACAAAATTCACAGTGTGTGTGTGTGTGTGTGTGCTACTCAAGAGCTGTCATTCATCATCTCACTGGGGAAATCAAGCCAAAATGAGCTGGATAATAATCAACCACCAGCCATTCCCTTACACAAACACACACTTATGCTCTACCCTTTGCGAGTCTGCGGAATGAAAGACTAATTGGGTAATTAAGAGATCCAAGTAAACACAACACACACATTCATACAGATGTACGCAGATTAATTAAGATGTGTACCCCTAGAACTTTCTAAACACAAACATTTCACACACAGTCTCTCTATTTTCTCTTACATACACTTTCAGTCATCCCTTAATAGCAGAATGGTGTGACGGACCAACAAATGTATCTGTGCAAGGTTTTCTAGGTCATGAAGAAACACAAAACCAGTGTCAGTCTACACACATGATATACCTCTTTCCAACCACGGCTGATTACAATTGGGTAAAAAAGAGAGAAAGGGTTTGTGCATGGAGCAAATAAAGACTGGATATTTGTGTGATTCTGCGTCCACAAGGACAGTATAAAACCTGTAAAATGTTAGCAAAATATTGAATGTCTGGGTTGAAAGAATAGATGCAGAAAGGTTTAATAGAAAGAGCTCAATAAAAAAAATTAGAAGTCAATGGAAAGTCAGTTTTTTCACCTGAGTGATGTAATATAAACTATGTAGACCAACAGAACATTAATTAAATTAATTATAATTGACTCAAGTCAGAATGATTCTAGTCTTCTTATTTAAAATTATATTATTTTATAATAATATTATTAATAATAGTACAGGTTTGTGTGGGGGTTAGGAGGTTGAAAACACCTATATATCTACAGAAAAGTCAATGGAAAGTCAGTTGCCTCACCTGAGTGTTGGAAGTGCAGTCGTGGTTGCGATGGTCTCCATGCGTCCGTTAGAGGTGCCGCCAGTGAAATTAAGCAGAAGAGAGCCAGCATCCTCCTCATGGCTGTCTTACACACACACACACACACACTATGCGACTCTGGCTCGGAGTAAACACACACACACACACACACTGCGTACTCTGCTCTGAAATATCACACACACAAATGGTGTCTACCTGATGTCAGCATCACACACCTCTGCGTAAGTGTGTGTTTGTGTGTGCAGTGCAGTGCAGTGTAATATAATCCTGCTCAGGTCAGTGCTGCAGCAGAATCCTCTCTTGGTTTGTCTTCTGTGTTTATAATATTGCCGTCTGAATTTGTCTTCGTTTTGTTCACTCTGTTATTGTCTTTCCCTCTGCATCTCTCTGCATCTTTGAACTCTTTCTGATCTCTCTCTCTCTCTCCTTCAGTCGTCTCTTATAATTCACTCCTTTCTTTCAAACACTCCCCTGATGGGAAGGAGGGAACTGTCCCAATTGTGCCCACCCCTCTCTCGCTCTCTTTCTTTCTATCCCTCCCTCCCTCCCTCTTTGTGTATATCTTTTTTTAAGAATAAGACAGCTGCTGAATGTGATTCTCTCTTAGGATTCATTTGCTTAATGGCTGTTGAAATCTCTTGTTGGCTTTTTCTCTTTTCATCTCTCACCCTCAACGTCTGGATTATGCACACACACACACACACACACACACACTCCAATTAAATCTAACAGCATGAGAATTAATGGTAGCTGAATCAGGTCACGTAAACAATTAACAAAAAGATCAAAAGAATAAGAAAATGAGAATCAAAACCCCCATTGCCCCCCCCCCCCACACACACACACACACAAACTCAAAGCACACACACATCTCTGAAGGATCATAGTTCTTTAAATTATGAAAATATCAGAGATGCAATTGTGTGGATTTGTCGCCCTCTAGCGACTAAACGATGATTATTGTTTAATACAATAGCTCGTTACAAGAAGTAAAATTAAGAAAATTCTTAAATAAGACGCCACAGTTCACTTTAACAGTTTACAAAATACTCCGAGGGGGCTTGTATTATCATGCAGGGGTTTATTTTGTTATAATGACTGGTAAACTGTACTTTATTCCCCTTATTTCACGGCTACTTAAATTGTTATCCCACTTGCACATTAACGTGTATAGCAACAACATTACAATATTAACTGCTTTATACATATATATACAGTACAGACCAAAGGTTTTGGACACACCTCATTCAAAGAGTTTTCTTTATTTTCATGATTATGAAAATTGTAGATTCACACTGAAGGCATCAAAACTATGGATTAACACATGTGGAATTATATATGGAATTATATACATGACAAAAAAGTGTGAAACAACTGAAAATATGTCATATTCTAGGTTCTTCAAAGTAGCCACCTTTTGCTTTGATTACTGCTTTGCACACTCTTGGCATTGTCTTGATGAGCTTCAAGAGGTAGTCACCTGAAATGGTCTTCCAACAGTCTTGAAGGAGTTCCCCGAGAGATGCTTAGCACTTGTTGGCCCTTTTGCCTTCTGTCTGCGGTCCAGCTCACCCCTAAACCATCTCGATCGATTGACTGTGGAGGCCAGGTCATCCTGGGGCAGCATCTCATCACACTCCTTGGTCAAATAGCCCTTGATGCCTCAGTGTGACTCTACAATTTTCATAGTCATGAAAATAAAGAAAACTCTTTGAATGAGAAGGTGTGTCCAAACTTTTGGTCTGTATAAAGCAGTTAATATTGTAAATATTTGCTCTATTTGTATACACGTTAATGTGCAAGTAGGATAAAAATTTAAGTACACCTTCTCATTCAAAGAGTTTTATTTATTTTAATGACTATAAATATAGGCCTATTCATCTACACCCAGGTTAATTTTTCAATGGATAACTAAAACACCCCCTTTCATGTAAAGCGCTTTGAGTGCTTAGAAAAGCGCTATATAAATGTAAGGAATTATTATTATTATTATTATTATTACTATTATTACTAAAATACATTAACATTAGCTATCAATACAGACGTCATATTTAAATTCCCTCTTGACCGTGTCTCTTTAGCCTACCTTCTGAGAGATGTTTTCTTTCTTTTCGTCCATGCTGAATGAATTTACCTTTTTTTTTACTATGAAAGTATCGCATATCTATAATTTAAATGAGAAAACCACTAAATACGCAGTACCAACTAATATACTTAATTTAACATAAAATCTTACGAGGATTATACAGTTCAATACTAAAGTTCAATATCAATTACAGAGTGGAAATTAGAAGAAGAACGTCGACTCTTATGATGACTGGCCACCAGGTGTCGGTGTTGTACAACAGTTGAACTTTTAAATCAGTTGACCACTTAAAAAGTTTGTTTTTAGTCCCCTTTTTAATTGGGGGGGGGGGGGGGGGTGTATGATAATGTATGGATAATGTGTGAAGATGTAATCACACAAATAATAAATAGCCTACACAGATACATACTGTAGTAGGTAGAAAGGATCTTTTCATGTCTCAATGGGACATCGGTCCATTACAATCTAGAAGTGAAAATGCTTAAGAGTTTGAACAGCATTTTCCCCTTGGTCACCAGCTTCAGCGAGTTCAGTTTAGTCCCCAGGACAGAGCCTGCCTTCCTCAGCATTTTCTCAACCCTGCTATTGGCATGTTCCCCTTTAATGCTGTTTCGTCAGCACACCACTGAATAGAAACAGCGATTGCTACCACATCCGATAGAACATAATTTGTTATGTTACTGTGGAACTGCGTAATATTTATGTTGAATGACCTAAGCCTTCTTAATATTAAAATTACTTATTGTTATTATATTAATGTGAATGTATTGTTTTTATAATACTATTTTGCTAGTATTAAAATAATTTTAATAATACAATATAATCGTTTAATTTCATTTGATCTCATTTTTATTTTCAAATTGGCATTGCGCGCTCCCGTGCTGCAAGCCCGGTTTCCATCAGCTGTCTCTCTGTGCTTCCCGCCCACACACGTGCTCACCTCTGTGCTCTGATTGGATGAGCAGGAAGGCGATGAGCTCATATTGGTTAAAAATAGCTTCAAGCGCTGGGGCTAAAAATAGGCGTGTATATAAAGGCTGGTGTTTGAGCGAGGCTCGGTGCACTTACGCAGCAGTATCAGAGGAGGACGAAACTCTCCGAGAGACGGAGAGAGAGAGTATGAGAGATTGCGAAAGGGCGGCGGCCCTTTCTCTCGGTCCCGCGTCACGCCAGTCTTTCACAAAAGAAGACAGAAATGGCAAGTTGTCGAGTTTTCAGCCAGCCCGGGTCTGGGTGTTGCCCGCAGGGGGTGGGGGCTGTATGACTATTTCCTTCCTTCCTCAACAAGTCATGTTTTTTCCCCTCTTCAGTTAAACAGAAGCAGGCTGTGTTATATTGCATAATATCCGAGAATTAACCACTACACTGTCATTAAACATATTGGTAAGGTTGGTTTAGAGAGTTTCATCTGCTGTTCTGACTCCAGGATTATCCAGTGGGTGGCAACTCGAAATAATTCCAGTTTCTCTTGGCTAAATTTTGATTCAGTAAACTCTCTCTCACATTAACATTAGCTGGAGGGCAGAGGCTTAGTCATCAGCGTAAAAACAGAACATACTGTTCACTGACAAAATGAAAGCAGGATTTCCACACCTGTTAAAACTTTTTCCTTCGAGTTCTGTAAAGGAACTGTCTTGTCACCTGTTAAGCCTTCATGACCCCCTAAGGCTCATTTCCCAGGTAGGTTGTCACCAGTCTACAATTTGTTGGTGTGTAAATAGTGCTAAAATTCTGAAATATAAAAGTAGTTCCAAATTTTACACCAGGAACTGACTTGAGTTATGTATCTTGTGCATGTGCACAATGTTTAGTGATCTCAAACATTAATGAAACAGCATAAATATCTACTCCTCTTGCTGAAAGGGAATAGTTTGGGCATAAATTACAATTTTATTTTACTAATCTAAATGTCATTTAAAAAAAATGACATTTGTAAAACAGAATTTTTTTTACAATGTTTCCTGTACTTGGTAACACAATAAAAAGCATACAATGACCATGAAAAGCACCATAAAAGAAGTCCATTCTATTTCTGTGTTCAGTTTCAAGTCATACATTAGCTTGAATGAGGAATGGTCCAAACTGTCATTATTCACTAATAATCAATTAATAAGATGAATTCTATGGTACTTTTTGTCAATTGGAAGTTGATAGATGAACAATGAACTCTATGCTTAATTGCTTCTTCAGTTAGTCTCTGTGATGACAATTTCCAGTGCAGTGTAATGCATAGAAATTATGAGTAAATCAAACATAAAAATTACACCTTGAGGATGTCACAATATAAAGACAATATTGATGCAATTCACCTTTGTTCTTAAGGCATTTAAAGCTTATAGATTTCACAACTAAATGTTATGTTGTAATGTACTAAAATATTACATTTACCATAGTTTTTATATATATGAGATATATATAAATAAATATACCCTATAATTATTTTTGATTGACAGTTAACAGAAATATAACAAATAGTTTGTACTACCAATAGTAGTTTGTTATGGAGAATACTATCCTTTAGCAGAAATGCATAGGGAGTAAGTGTGCACAGAGTCTATTTATGTCTCTGATTAACATTTTTATTTCATGAAAAAAAGAGATGTGTGAACATTCTTGAAAATGTCCACACTTTGTGAATAGCACGTCTGTAATGAATAAATAACAGAAGTGTATTGTTTTGGTGAACTACTTACAAAAAGGAAGCAGAATCAAAATGGTATTTTTTTCTGTTCACATCATTTACATTCTGCTAGTTTGTGAAGGAACCTGATCATTCTCTCTCTCTCTCTCTCTCTCTCCCACACACACACACAGAGTTGCTCCTTATAGAACATCTTTTATTACACAAGATTACCAAGTCTAGTTTACAAATACGGTTTCCAGTCCTGAATGCGTGTACATATAATTACACACGTTCATATGTACATGTATGTAATATACATATCAACCCCACCCACCCCATGCCCCTTTTTTTGCTTTAAAACAGCTATTTTGTACTTTTGTTCTAAAATCCCAATCTTGCCCTTATTTAAAAGAAAACCTTAAAATTATCCATACATACATACAGCAACAATCAAGTTCAGCTCTGTTTCATGTTGCAGAAAAAAAAGAGCCCAACATATGAGGGATGGGCTGAAGTACTGAATTGCAGCTCACATGATCACACGTTTCCAACTGCCCACAGGGTCACATGACAGCATTTGGCAGAAAGGCAAGCTTGAATGATACCACAAATTCAGGTAAAGCATCAAAAATAGTCCCATTTGTCCAAGTTCTCTTAAATACTGATAAACATCTCCATGACTAAAAATAAGACCGAAAAAAAAAAAAAAGAAACAAAGCTTTTTATCTGGGATCTCTTTCCCAAAAACATTTGGCGAATGTGACGGGGGAAGGTGGGGGAGGGGTCTGTGCCCCTCAGACACACTCTTTTTGAGCCCCAGTACAGGCACAGAGTCCAATGGCTAGTATTCACAGCAGACAGCATTTGTTGTTCTTCTTTCCCCTGCGTGCCTGCAGCGCTGCTCTAGTGGCCATTTCAAACACCTCCCGAACACCATCTTTTGTTTTGGCTGAGCACTCCATGTAACCAAATGCTCCAATCCGATTGGCCATGTCTCTTCCTTCCTCTGCCTTAACAGGCTCCTATTGGACAGTCAACACAAAATATGCTGTCAGTACATTATTTGTGTCTTGATTTAATCAAATACTCTACATTTATTGAAACAAGAAAAACTAACAACTAATTATCCTAAAACCGTCCAGCTGAAGAGTACAGTAAATGTATTTACCAGATGTATTTTCTGTGCAAATACTTAGTATGCGTTTACCTGCTTCATCTTAGTCAGCTCCCTGCGTGTGTGTTCATCATTCCGCAAATCCTTTTTGTTGCCGACGAGGATGATGGGAACGTTTGGACAAAAGTGCTTCACCTCAGGTGTCCACTTCTCTGGAATATTCTCTACAGAGAGGTCAAAGATCAAAGGTCAACACTGGAGTTTTGACACTGACCAGAGATCAGTTTCATTAGAAAAAGGAAAGCTAATATAATTACAACATGCACACATGAGAAAGGTACACAGAAACATTAGACTGAAGAGAGCATCCTTACCTAAACTGTCAGGACTGTCAACAGAGAAGCACATAAGAATGACATCAGTATCTGGGTATGAAAGAGGACGGAGCCTATCGTAGTCCTCCTGTCCTGCGGTATCCCACAGAGCAAGTTCCACCTTTTGGATAAAGAGACACGTTGAGCTCAAATGCACATTCAGAACATCCCAAACAATTAAAATTGACTTCCACCACAGAAAAGACAGATGGAGGTGCCATCAGAATGTTAAACTAAATTAGGAAAGTGAATCAGGTCAATATTTTTACATTAAAGCCACTTCCAAGAGCTCCAACTGACAAGGACTTATTTAGCCTATAAAACTGGGTTTTGGGGTTTACATGTGAAGACATGGTCTTCCAATAGCTAATAATTTGATTTTAAATGAGCCAAACTTTATTGAGCATCTACATTTAACAAGTCATTGTTTTTTAAATCAGCATAAAATAACCTTCAGTGAGTGACAATTACAAACAGCAGGAACCATGACATTTATTAGGGCTGGGCAAAAAATAAAATAATTCTTCAATGATTTAGATGATGTTGATTCAATATTGATTCTCCAAATGCATCGCGATTCTTTCAGGTTGATCCTGAGCTTAGTTTTGAACAGCAGATGGCACTGCATGCTTTAGAAACCGCCGTACTCTGTTCGTTTCCGAATCCTTACACACAGTTGAACCTAAAATAATAATTCATAAAATATGAAAAGGCTGAAGCGAATTAGAAGGTGGTTCACTGTGGGCTGTGTTTACATTCATCTTGCATCATAAAAGCATTCCGAGCTGAGGCAAATTAACTTTACATGACTCAGCCAAATGCACAAGCACTCTTTAGCACTCATCTTCATGAGCATTTTACAGTTTAATCTGACAAAACTACCATCATATACACAGCAGCTGCAAGTTCCTCAGGGCAACCCGTCAAAATAAGTTTAGTTTAATGTGAAATAACTGTCAAGCCCCTTTCACACTGCACGTCGGACCCGGCATATTGCCGCAACATTCCCGGGTCGCCTTCTGTGTGGAAGCAACCACGTCCCTGGATTGATTCCAGCATTGAACCCGGGTCGGGGACCTAGTAACATTGCCGGGTTCAACCCGGGACGAGCGCTGTGTGAACAAAAGCCAGATCTAATGCCGTGTCAAAGTGATGATGCGCGTTATCGCGCTACTCTTTTACCGGCTGTTTTGAAGAAAGATCAACATTCGCGACAAAAAATGTGTGCAAACTGTAATGAAGCAGAGATCAGTTAGTTCCTCACTTTCCGCGCTGACGCCGAGATGGTTTGCTTGCTTCAGTGAAAGTATAACGTGCCTAGCGTTTTCGACTCGTACATTATACGTCATGCACTGATGTCATGTGTCGTTACGGGATCTTTACTGGTTGTGTGTGAAAGCACGCACATATCCCGGGTAATCACTGGCAGTGTGAAAGTTCAAAATCTAGCGACCCGTGAACAATTGCCGGAACACTTTACCCGTGTATTTGCCGGAATGGCAGTGTGAAAGGGGCTTCAGAAATATATTACTATTTAGAAATCTTAAGATTCAATGTAACAACATTGCTTCTACTACTATTACTACTACTCCTAAATGTAAATAAATCTTTATTTTTAAAGGCACAATCACATTGTTTCGATTTCAATTTTAACAGTAAACCTCTGTTGTGCAGCACTTTCTTTGCCAAAAAATACGTTTTTTTTTTTTCATTTGATTAGGATAAATTAAATGAATGTTTTATGCCTTCATCTGATTACCAGAAAACATGAAGAAGATAATTTTATATGGCCCTATTATTGTTAAAAAAGGACCCAGTGCATAAAAACAATAGTTTTAAAATACAGATCTGTGGCTCTTAATTTCTTAATTTGTAAACTGATGTTAACTGTTCATTTTGTTTTAAGATATATCGATAGCATATGTATTAAAACTATATTCACTGAATGTAATAAAATAAATGTTTAAAAATCGAGAATCAAACCAAGAATCAAAAGCTTGCAAATCGAAGTCAAATCAAAACAGGACATCTAAATCGATACCCAGCCCTAGTATTTATGTACATTGTATTTCTCAAGCGCATCGTGCTCACCTGTTTGCTATCAACCTCAATGTCGGCGACATAGTTTTCAAACACCGTGGGGACATAGACTTCAGGAAACTGGTCTTTACTGAAGACGATAAGTAAACAGGTTTTACCGCACGCTCCATCTCCTACAATCACCAGCTTCTTGCGAATCGCTGCCATACCTGCAAAAGACATACACATACACAGTTAAACACTGCAGCATCGCGCTACCAATCACCTTTGTAGCAGCAACCGGAATAATTGCCATGGTTATAATGTTGGGATACTTTATTTTTCCAATGTCACTTCCTGCAAAATACAAACTTTAATATGAACGGTGCCATTCGTGGTAGTCCTCTTCCATTACCATTCCATTGGTCACAATCCAATTCATGGGCGCGTGAGAGGACGCTGGCGCGTTTTGGCTGCCGCTTCTCACTCACTCACTCCGGACGAAAAAGTTTGTTTGTAACAAAAACGGTTTTATCTACTGACTTTGTTTAGTACCGGTGGTATCTGTTCCTACCTCAAGATCTGGATTGTGTCTTTGCCTGGTCGCCGCATCTGCTGCCCGTCACGTTGTGATTCTGCTGTGACCATCAACAAGCTAGCCCCCGGGGTTGCCTTCGGCCCTTCCCCGCTGTTTTCTGCTCGAGCAGTGGATTACAGCCCGGTTACTGGCCGGCCTGCACTCCGGAGCAGCCTGTCAGCTATGCGGCTACTACTGTTTATGATTTTCCTGCTGGCCTTTCTGTCATCTACGGCTCTGACCATGGCACTTCGATACACGTCCTTGCAGCTTCTCAGATTTAACCACCGCGCACCTCCTTCACTGGACATCATCTCTACTCTGCAACAACACTGTCTTCTTCGTCGTCGCCCTTATATCCACCGAGGCTCCCGTCGTAATCTTCACTACTACTTCAGTGCCGAAAACAGTATTCCATCTTTCTGGTCCGGCCGAAGTTCACTCCAGTCTGGAAACTGGCGCAACAACAACATCCGCATACGTCATCCGCGCACTCTTCACGCGACTTCATCTAACCTCCTGCCCGTCTCAACTTCCGCTATTTGGATTTCAAAACAAAAGCCTCTTAAGACAGCGCTATTCAATACAAGATCACTCAACAATAAAAGCCTGCTCCTCTGTGAATTCATTATTGACAATAAACTGGATTTTCTCTGTCTTACCGAAACCTGGCATAAACCTATGGATTACTTTGCATTAAATCAGACCACCCCACCTGGATACTCCTTCATTGACAACCCCCGTCTGGACCGGCGAGGTGGTGGCATCGCAGTTATTCACCGCAGCGATATCTCCATCCGCCCCATCCCCATCCCGGCTGTATCCTCATTTGAACACTTGGCTTTCAGACTTCCTGGTTCCCAATCACTCACTGCTGCAGTCATCTACCGCCCTCCCAAACTTTGTCCATCATTT